>NC_036871.1:2873370-2914006 GCF_002910315.2 Salvelinus sp. IW2-2015
GCAAATCGCATTACAGCAGCTTAGCACGTACATATAAAACATAACAAATGCGTAGCTCTTTATGAATCTGCTGGAAACATTCCAAACATGACATTTTTAATTTGGCACTAGCAGTAGCTTCATATTTGACGATATCGTCTCCATGGTGTCGCGGCTAGGGTTTTGTGGGAAACAATCCCTTGGCTAGAGAAGACCGCGGGGATCGGCTGTTTGCTCATGCATCTGGTGTTCTGTCCACCGCAACCAAGGAGGGCCGTACGCAGCCCAGCACCAGATATTCTGCACGAGATTCTGTTCTGCAGACGCTGGGCGCCTGACGCGGAAAAATCTGCTAGTTAGACCAAATGAATGGTGTTCGCAAAACAGGTCGAGTCGGGCCAGGACCAGCAAATGACAATTTGGCGATCTAGAACAACGCATTGGGTGGCCCTATGAGGAAGCAGCACAAAAACTATACATACGCTTGGCCTATAAGCATCAGGCGGGGCGGTCACAGGTAGCTTCAGCAGAAAGCTGTGAAGGCGACATCTGAGAGACAAGGCAAGAGGGCATTTTTGAAGTTTGATTTGTTTGACAACTTAAGATGAAACATGAGCTGGTTATGTTCATTCTAAAGCCCAAATCTAAAGGTAATAATAGATAAAAAATAGGCATTTAAATGAGCATGTCTTAGCATAACTATAGACGAGCAAGAAAAATGTTATTTAGGAGGTCCTATTAAGCATTTTAAAGGCCTATATTCGCGACTCTGAATAAAGGGTCATGTTTTTATTAAAATTGCTGTTATGGGAATTAGGGGTCTTGAATGACGAGTGAAGAGCTATATTATGTCCCCAGCTTGTTTTCCCCAGTTTTCCCTGGTTAAACTAGCTGGCTAGCTGAAGKTAGTTTTTGTCTTCTTTGCCAGAATTGATAAATACTGCACCCTCAACTCCTTTGCTAGTTATACAATTATGTAACTAAGACATTTGCTGGAAAGAAACTTGAAAATTATTAATTGTTTTGTTGAATAATCATGACTGGTTCAAGCTATCTGTCGTGTCGGAAGACAACAGTGGCGAAGGATATCATTTCTACTTAATTAACGCGGTCCAAGTTCAGTTTTGAGTTCTCTCAGCGTCATTGGCGTAGCTGGACATTTCTGACTAGTCTTGGAACTGTGACAACGGGCAGCCTCTCCCCGCTTGGCTCGATGGGCTATGTAGTGATTTTGCCAAGACAGCCAGATATGTACACAGTCTTGTACCCTTAACCTTTTTTAAACTGACTATCGTATTTGTTGATTAAATCTGACTTTATTAGTATAATGAATAATCCAGCCACTGTACTGGACACCCCTACAGCCCCCGCAAGATGCGAGGGACCCACGAGCTCTGGGGGCCTATGCGCCTGTCATCGATGTCAATTTTTACAAAATATAATCAATCATTTTGACAGTAACTTTCCAAAAAATCTGTCATAAACCTTTTTAATTTCCATATGTACTAGGAAGCTAAGTGCTTTTTCTTGGGCTTCAGGAAGGTGACTGAAAAAGTGCCTCAGGCATTGAAAAANATAAACCTTTTTAATTTCCATATGTACTAGGAAGCTAAGTGCTTTTTCTTGGGCTTCAGGAAGGTGACTGAAAAAGTGCCTCAGGCATTGAAAAATAACTAATTTAACTGATTGAAAGTAAGGGGATATCGGATAAAAAATGCTGTGGTCAAGGCTACCATGGCGCCAGTGCAATATAGTGGGGTTTACTCAGGTGTTCAAAAGCGCATATCAGACCGAGAGCTTCTTAGGTAGTTCTTTATGAGTTTTAGTTTAGAAAACGATCTCTCTGCAGAAGCGACAGTTACGGTAAAAACAGGTTGATTGCCGTAACAACATCAGGGAAACTGGGCAGAAGGGAGTAGTGCTTCAAATATAGCAGTTCTGTAATATCTTTAATTTAGCCTCTCATTCTCCTTAATTTCTCCTTCATAAATAGCACCTGAATAGCAGCTAAAAACGGTAGGCTATATAGCTATAGATAGTAGGCTACACTGCATAATGAAACAATCCCTAGTAAGCTAGTGTTTTGAGGGTGGACTGACTGTATTATTTGCAATTAATAGACTGGTTTTAAGCACAACAACTCTATGCCTGCCATGGAAGTCTCCCAGTTGCTTTGAATGTTCAAAAGCATAGTGTAAGAACACTTTGAAAGCCTCAAAAGATAAGATGATCCAACTTTCAAAACCTTTTTGGCTAACAGCAAGCAACTAGCTAGCTGTTTAGCTTGCTAGCACAGTCACACTGTCACGCCCTGACCATAGTTTGCTTTGTATATTTATATGTTTTGTTTGGTCAGGGTGTGATCTGAGTGGGCATTCTATGTTGTATGTCTAGTTTGTCTGTTTCTGTGTTTGGCCTGATATGGTTCTCAATCAGAGGCAGGTGTTAGTCGTTGTCTCTGATTGGGAACCATATTTAGGTAGTCTGTTTTGTCATTGTGGGTTGTGGGTGATTGTCTATGTGTAGTGTTTTGTGTTCAGCAATATTTTCTATATAGCGTCACGTTCGTTTTGTCGTTTTGTAAAGTTTGGTTAAGTGTTCTTCGTTATAATAAATAGAAGATGTATTCATATCACATCATATCATGTCCTCCTCTCTTCCACATTACGACTAGCATGACACACTTGTGTCAAGTGTCAATGTGCAGCGGGTAGGACGGAGTCAGGCGCAGGACACAAAACTGAGTAAAAAAACATACTTTACTTGAATAAACCACAAAAAAATAATTCCACGCAGGGAGAATTCTCCAGCTCACAGAAATAGCGAACACTTAACAACGAACAAACACGCACAAAACCATGTGGGAACCAGAGGGTTAAATAGGGAATAAATAATAATGTAATGGAAACCAGGTGTGTACAATAAAGACAAAACAAATGGACAATGAAACATAGATCGGTGGCGACTAGAAAACCGGTGACGTCGACCGCCGAACCCCGCCCGAACAAGGAGAGGCACCAACTTCGGAGGAAGTTGTGACAGTTTGCATACAATTAACAAGTTAGCGACCACATGTTCTTGTCAAACTGTCAACAGAGTAGCTAGCAAGTAACACGACATGTCAAATAAGTCTACAAACCACTTGAGGGCAAATAAATCAGATCTGACCATTCATACACAAGTCGCATGGCAGGAATCAGATTTGTATCTGATTTCAAACCACCATGGCTAAAATGGCAGCGTCAAAGAGGGCTGCCTTTCTTCTAGCTCTTAGGGCGGGACCGCAGTGAAGAAGGTGGAGAGCTTCAAGTTCCTCGGTGTACAAATCTCTGACAAACTGAAATGGTCCACCCACACAGATAGTGGCTGAAGGCTGAAGAAATGTGTCTTGGCACCTAAAACCCTCACAAGCTTTTACAGATAAACAATTGAGAGCATCCTGTCGGGCTGTATCACCGCCAGGTATGGCAACTGCACCGCCCGCAACCGCAGGGCTCTCCAGAGGGTGGTTCGGTCTGCACAACGCATCACCGGGGGCAAACTACCTACCCTCCAGGACACCTACAGCACCAAATATCACAGGAAGGCCAAAAAGATCAAGGACAACAACCACCTGAGCCACTGCCTGTTCACCCCACTATCATCCAGAAGGCGAGGTCAGTACAGGTGCATCAAAGCTGGGACCGAGAGACTGAAAAACAGCTTCTAAATAGCCATCACTAGCACATAGTGTAATGGCTGCCTATATACACTACCCATCAAATGTTTTAGAACATCTAGTCATTCAAGGGTTTATCTTTATTTTGACTATTTTCTACGTTGTATAATAATGGTGAAGACATCAAAACTATGAAATAACACATATGGAATCATGTAGTAACCAAAAACTGTTAAACAAATCAAAATATATTTTATATTTGAGATTCTTCAAATAGCCAACCTTTGCCTTGATGACAGCTTTGCACACTCTTGGCATTCTCTCAACCAGCTTCACCCYGAATGCTTTTCCAACAGTCTTGAAGGAGTTCCCACATATGCTGAGCACTTATTGGCTGTTTTTCCTTCACTCTGCAGTCCAACTCATCCCAAACTATCTCAATTTGGTTGAGGTCGGGGGATTGTGGAGGTCAGGTCATCTGTTATAGCACTCCATCACTCTCCTTCTTGGTCAAAATATACTTTTCGTTATACCCACAATGACATCTGCTAAACACGTGTATGTGACCAATAAAYTTGTATTTATTTGACCTACGAAGGTAGTTTMAAACACCACCACACCATCACACCTCCTCCTCCATGCTTCACGGTGGGAACCACACATGCAGAGATCATCCGTTCACCTACTCTGCGTCTCACAAAGACACAGCYGTTGYAACCAAAAATCTCAAATTTGGACTCATCAGACCAAAGGACAGATTTCTACCAGTTTAATGTCCATTGCTCGTGTTCTTGGCCCAAGCAAGTCTCTTCTTATTATTGGTGTCCTTTAGTAGGSGTTTCTTTGCAGCAATTCGACCATGAKGGTCTGATTRACACAGTCTCCTCTGAACAGTTGATGTTGAGATGTCAAATCAWAATCAAATTTTATTGGTCACATACACACGGTTAGCAGATATTAATGCGAGTGTKGCGAAATGCTTGTGATGTGTCTGTTACTTGAACTCTGAAGCATATATTTTTAGGCTGCAATTTCTGYGGCTGGTAACTAATAAACTTATCKTCTGCAGGAAAGTTAACTCTGGGTCTTCCTTTCCTGTGGCGGTCCTCATGAGAGCCAGTTTCATCATAGCYCTTGATGGTTTTTGCAACTGCACTTGAAGAAACTTTKAAAGTTCTTGACATTTTCCGGATTGACTGACCTTCATGTCTTAAAGTAACGATGGACTGTCGTTTCTCTTTGCCTATTTGAGCTGTTCTTGCCATAATATGTAGTTGGTCTTTTACCAAATAGGGCCATCTTCTGTATACCACCGTTTGAGCCAATGACAACTGATTGGCTCAAAAGCATTAAGAAGGAAAGAAATTCCACAGCTACACCTGTTAATTGAAATGCATTCCAGGTGATTACCTCATGAAGCTGGTTGAGAAAATTCCAAGAGTGTGCAAAGCTGTCAAAGGCAAAGGGTGGCTACTTTAAAGAATCGGTTTAACACTTTTTTGGTTACTACATGATTCCATATGTGCTATTTCATAGTTTTGATGTCATCACTAATATTCTACAATGTAGAAAATAGTAAAAAATTAAGAAAAACCCTTGAATGAGTAGGTGTTCTAAAACTTTTGACCGGTAGTGTACATAGACTTGAAATCACTGGCCACTTTAATAAATGGAACACTAGTCGGCAGGTAGCCTAGTGGTTAGAGCGTTGGGCTAATCCCCGAGCTGACAAGGTACAAATCTGTTGTTCTGCCCCTGAACAAGGCATTTAACCCACTGTTCCTAGGCCGTCATTGAAAATAAGAATTTGTTCTTAACTGACTTGCCTAGTTAAATAAAGGTAAAAACGTAATAATGTTTTCATATCTTGCGTTACTCATCTCATATGTATATACTGTATTCTATACTATTCTACTTTATCTTAGTCTATGCTGCTCTGACATTGCTCGTCCATATATTTATATATTCCTAATTCCATTCCTTTACTTAGATTTGTGTGTATTTGGTATATGTTGTAAAATTGTTAGATATTAATTGTTAGATGTTACTGCACTGTCAGAGCTAGAAACACAATTTCGCTACACCCGTAATAACATCTGCTAAACACGTGTATGTGAGCAATACAATTTGATTTMACCTATGAAGGTGGTTAGAAATATCTGATTGCATGTGCTTTTATGCTGTTCAGACTGCAGGAAAAAGATCAGATTCAATTCMGCTATATACAGAACACTTGAGTTACTTCAAACTGCCAGTGTGAACAAGGCTTTAGAGACTCATAGGGGCCAATAAACCATGTAGAGTCAAATGTATGTGCAATGTGTAAAATGTAATTMTCTACAGTGAATTCAACTTCTGTACATTTCAGAATGAGACCATTGCTTTACCTCCGTTTTGTAATAATTGTACAATTTCAGCATACTGGATTGCATCATACTGGAATCTGTGCAATTTGAGCCTTTGTTTGCAGCAGCAGCTGGGTTTAGCTAGCTGAAATAAATAAAGCCTACATTTTTAATAATGCTCCACCCACAGGAAGTGCTTCTTTCAACACACGCGACCTTCGATTRACTTCAAGTTACGTTTTCCAGCAAGAACGCAGCATGGCGAATAAAGAGCCCGGTGTAAGTTGAAACCGTCATTTTTAGCAGCTAGCGAATACAGTAGCTACATTATTTGTGTAATTAACTTGGTCTTGTGCAATAATGAACATAAACGGAACGCCGTAGAAGCAAGCATGTTGGCTAGCTATGCAAACTAGCATTAGCTTTTGAATGAGAACGATAGCTGACTTAACTAGTAAGATAGACCATTCATAGCTGAGACAAATATTCTTATAGATAGTAACTATATTAGCCTGCCTGAGACCGATGTRCAAAAGTCAGGTGCTAGTATACTGCATTAAGCGTATCCATTTGAGAATCTTTGCTAGTTAACGTTACTAACGTTAGTCCACACCCACTTGTTTTGTAACTGTCCATTATAAAAGGATGAAGTTGAAGGTTGCCACGAAGATATCATGACACTAGTCTGATGAATCAGGCTGTAAAACACAATTCGTAACGTTATATCGTTACAGCCTGAGACGTGTGCAAAATCGTAAATGTTCCTTACAAGCCAGTGTTGTCCTGCTGCTCGAAATTTGAGACAAAATATCCACAGTAAACTTTTTCTTATTTTTTTTTTAGAGATGGGCAGGTACAGCTCAACTGTGGAGGTGTCATAATGCCCATAAAACACAGCGGTCAAACAMGGAAATTGTTCCAATAGTTTTTTGGCACCATTTATTTTCCCCATATGTGATTTTAGAAACACTTAAAATMAGGTCTCGGTTTCATGTAGGCTTACCTAACCATGAACCTTACCATGACCTTTTGATAACTGTGTAAATCTCTCTGGGACAAGGTGATTTATCAATATATTTGTCTGTATTTACTCCCCCAAAATGAAATGCTAATTAGCTAGCTGCTAATGTGGCCATCATTAAGAATTACAAATGCCATGATATGGATGAGACTACCGAAACGAGCCAAATGTAAGAACCTCTCTGATATTAGTTAAATGTAGTAATGAATAAATTGGTTACATTTCTTTAAATGGACAATTCTGTGCACTGTCTTGTGCACGTTTTAAATTGACACAATTTAGCAAAGGTGTCAGCTAGAGATGACCTACCTGCAGGACCTTGCAGGGATTTGTAGTCTTGCATGATTTCTATGTTGATGCCAATTTAGCAGTTTTGCATCTGAAAGTAAATGGAGTCGAATATAAGGATGAAAGTCAGGTTGTCTGAGAGAGATTTACATGGTTATCAAAACATCACGCCTGGGTAAGGCTACACGAAACACAGCCCTTTATATTAAGTGTTTCTAAAATCCCTTATGGGAAAAATGAGTGGTGGAAAAACGATTGGAACCATTTCCATGTTTGACCGCTAGGTTTTATGGGTATTATGACACCACCAATGTGGGGCTCTATTGTGTCAGTTCAAATCATGCACAAGACAGTTTACAGAATTGTCCATTTAAAGAGATTTGGCCAATATATTCAAAACTACATTTAGCTGACATTAGATAGTTAATCCAGAGATTCTTCCCTTTGCCTTGATTCAGCAGTCTCATCCAGATCATGGCATATGTACATCTTTATGTTAGCCATATTAGCAATCAATTAGCATTTCATTTTTTGGGGGGGGTAAATACAGGTGAATATATTACACGGTTGTCAAAACGTAATGCCAGGGTATGCTTGTTTTCCCATATGGTGAATTTGAACTATTTCCCTGTTTGCCATCAAGGTTTTATGGGTATTATGACTCAAACTGTGGTATTCTATATGGGTTGGTTGGCACCAAGGTAAAATGAGTTTTATATTCTGCCCTGATTCRGAATGTACCACTTTCATTGTCATGAATTGAATATCAAAGATAAATAACTTTACCTCCGTGCCTAACTCGGGTAAAGAATAACCTCTTGTGGATATTGTTAAATTTTGAGTAGCAAAAGGCGAAACCGCGCTGACGTTAACGGTATCGTAAGTTTAAATGTCATTTTATTCAACATTGTGGCTTGTAAGGAAAATTTTGCGCACAAATGTCTTGGGTGGTATATACCAATTAATTGTGTATTAGAGCCTGATTAACCAGAACATCATAACAATATCTACAGATTTTTCTAGTAGTAGATGTTAAACAATTTATTTTGAAGTCTGCTCCATTATGTGATAACCACATGCTCTTAAAGTCCAGCTAGCTACCACTGTGACTGATGTAATCTCTGTCTGACTGTCCTGTAAGCTGCCATTGTTTGAGCTTTCTCTTTTCTCTCCCTCATTTTACAGGGTTTGCTAGAGCAGTTGAGGCAGATTGCTGGCAGAATGGGCTCTGGTCCAAGGGGTGCAGGTCTCGGGGTCAAGCTGCTTATAGGGGCAGGAGCACTTGCCTATGGTGTCAAGGAAACCACATACACAGGTAAAGGACAAGACATACTATTAGAGCCTGACCAATTTATCGGTTAGCCTTTTACAGATGTCTATTTGTATCGATCTTTATTCCACCGATCGTGCCGATAGAATGAACAAATACGCCTGCAACTTAAATGTGTTAATGTTCTAAAATATTCAATGGTTGCCTGAAGAGGGCGCTACGTGAGCTGCTCATTGAATATCATTCAGTGCTATAATGGGGGAAAGTATGGTGGTTTGATGAGTGGCCTGCACTGCCAGAACATTTGAAATAATCAAAAGTACAGTTCACCGAGCAAGCAGGCCTGTCCTTATCACGTCCTCACTTAGCTAGTTAACCCTTGTAAATCTAGCCAGCAGGGTGGTAGTTAGCCTAGCTAGCTAGCAATCCTTTGCTGCTGATGTGCTAACAGCTGTTAGTTAGTGCTGGACTGACGCATAAATTAACTCGTCTTTTGACTTAATACAAAAATAACACTTACTGTCTGGGCTTATGTGTCGGTTTAGTTAGCTTTCCGAAATATGCAATCTACAAAAAGCAAGACAGTTGGTGCAGTTCCTTTAGTCCATGTGCTTGCCTTCATGATACGGTTGTTGTAACTAGCCAGCTACTGTTGACAAACCCCATTCCGTACGGCTTCAATGAAAACAAATTAGACTGATGCCAACAGTTGCTACAATCTGGGGTGTGAACTACGTTTCTGTTCTAGCGTTGATTGACATGGTAATAGCCCGATGAGTATTGGAGAAAGTTGAAAAAAACTGGCCACTCTGACGCTGTCCGTTAAATTATGACATACCGTACAGCATGCATAATGCAACTTATTCTGTCGTACAGCCTCTCTCCACCAGTTGTAGCACTTCTCTTGCAGATTAAAAARAAGAAGGGGYTAGTGACAGGGTAAGGGGGGATACCTAGTCAATTGTACAACTGAATGCATTCATTTTTTGCATCATCACTGCAAGCCATCATGACTCTTAAAAGCCGCAACAGACGCTGTTTACTTCTGAAGATAACTTTAGCGCCGCCCTAAAAACCCTATTCAAATTTGACACAAACCTTCAAATACGTATGTAATGACACATAGAAATCTTTAGTGTTTTATTTACATTTTAGAGGTGATAAGTTGGACAGATCGGGTGAAAAAAGCAGTTTGCCCACACAGCTTATCTGCCCCTATCACGCAGTAGGTTTTGCTTCCGCACCCGCCATTTTTAAAAAGACCAGACGGAGATCATTTTCTTCAATCATGCAGAGATGGGCAGCATGAAGGTCTCGTCATTGATTTTGCTGGAAAGGGTAGAGATTGTGCTTTACAGTGGTATTCATATTACAGTTGACCTGGAAGTATTACGTTTTCTGGGCGCTAAAATAAGGTCAATTGTACGTTACAACACGATGTACAAAAGTGCGTTAGCTAACTATAGCTTGCTAAATTAAAATGCGTGTTATTAAAACCAGTGCAAGCGTTTGCCTGCATAAAATGTTTTATTAATCCGTGCATGAAATTTTCAGTTGAGAGAGAGAGAGAGATATATATATATATATAGCCAATACTTTTTGTATTGAGTAACAGTGTAATATTCATAGGGTTTGGATAAGTACTGCTAACTTATGCGAGCTCTTGTTGTGGCTGTGCCATCAAGTGGAAACCAAAAGTCAAAATTGTCTAWTGMAAAATTGGCTTKATTTAAGTTTAGGCATAAGGTTAGCACTGTGATTAGGGTTATGTTTAAAATCAAATTTTWAGAAGAGACATATTTTTAACTGGGCCGGGATTATGACTTTGTAACTAGTGACGACAGTGATTGTTTGCATGACCTTTGACTGCAGTAAAGCACTGTAGTAAAAGTTCTCAATACAAATAGTGACGCTTAGTGCTGACATTATGAACTGCATGTTACTGCACTACATATAGGTATGTGGTGAATTTCTGAACAGCACCCCCCCAACCCCCCCACTGCTTTGTTTGTGCTTTTGTTGCTTCAGCAAGATCACTTCTGCATAGCCCTTACTTATTCACTGTCCTAGACAAAGCTTGAACTCGTAGCTAAGAAGGTAAATAAATGAAATAAGTGTTATTTTTGTATTGTTAAATTAAAGAAACAAATYCATAAAATAAAAATACAATCAAAATGTAAAATAAAAACAAATGATAACCCTTAACAAAAACAGTGACACGAACAAGACTTAACAGACACCGGTTGGGTTGTGTATTTTGAAGGAACCAGTTTATACAGTGCATTCTGAAAGTATTCAGACCCKTTCCACATTTTGTTACATTACWGCCTTATTCTAAACTGGATCACATTTTTTTTTGCATCAGTATACACACTACCCCATAATGGCAAAGCAAAAAGTTTTTTTGATATGTTTGCAAATGTATTAAAAGTAAAAAATGGATACCTTTACATAAATATTCAGACCCTTTGCTATGAGACTGGAAATTGAGCTTAGGTGCATCCTGTTTCCATTGATCATCCTTGAGCTATTTTTACAACTTGATTGGAGTCCACCTGTGTTAAATTCAATTGATTGGACKTGATTTCAAAATGCACACAACGGTCTATGTAAGGTCCCACAGTTGACAGTGCATGTCAGAGCAAAAACCAAGCAATGAGGTCGCAGGAATTGTCCGTAGAGCTCCGAGACAGGAATGTTGTCGAGGCACAGATCTGGGGAAGGACACAAATGTCTGCAGCATTGAAGGTCCCCAAGAACACAYTGGCTTCCATCATTCTTAAATGGAAGAAGTTTGGAACCACCAAGACCCTTCCTAGAGCTGGCCCCCCGGCCAAACTGAGCAATCGGGGGAGAAGGTCCTTGGTCAGGGAGGTGACCAAGAACCCAATGGTCACTGAAAGAGCTCCAGAGTTCCTCTTTGGAGATGGTTGTCCTTCTGGAAGGTTCTCCCATCTCTGCGGCACTCCACCAATCAGGCCTTTATGGTAGTGGCCAAACGGAAGCCACTCCTCAGTAAAAGGAAAGATGAACAGAGCAAAGTACAGCAAGATCCTTGATTTTTTTWAAACCTGCTCAGGACCTCAGACTGGGGTGACGGTTTACCTTCTAACAGGACTACAATCCACAGCACACAGCCAAGACAGCGCAGGAGTGGCTTCGGGACAAGTCTCTGAATATCCTTGAGCGGCAAAGCCAGAGCCCGGACTTCAACCTGATCGAACATCCAACCCGACAGAGCTTGAATCTGCGGAGAAAAATGGGACAAACTCCCCAAATACAGGTGTGCGACGCTTATAGCGTCATACCCAAGAAGACTTGAGGCTGTAATCGCCGCCAAAGGTGCTTCAACAAAGTACTGAGTAAAGGGTCTGAATACTTATGCAAATGTGACATTAACCTTATTTTTTTTTTAATATATAAATTTGCAAAAATGTCTTAACCTGTTTTTGCTTTGTCATGATGGGGTGTTGTGTGTAGATTGGGGGGGGGGGGGGGGGTAGAATAAGGATAACTTCACCGTGAAAAGTCAAGGGGTCTGATTACTTTCCGGATGCACTGTAACACATTGAATCCAATCCTCCCCTTTATGTTCTTCCCAGACAGCTACCTGAGGTCCTTCGTCTGCTGAGCAATATCTTTATCTTTCTAGCATTGTATTTTTCGGGTGTGTGTCTGTGTATAGAGTACCAGTCAAAAGTTTGGATGCACCTACTCATTCAAGAGGTTTTCTATATTTTTACCATTTTCTACATTGTAGAATAATGGTGAAGACATCACAACTATGAAATAACACATGGAATCATGTAGTAACCAAAAAAGTGTTAAACAAATCAAAATATATTTTAGATTCTTCAAAGTAGCCCCCCTTTGACAGCTTTGCACACTCTTGGGATCCTCTCAACCAGCTTCAACTGGAATACTTTTCCAACAGTCTTGAAGGACTTCCCACATATGCTGAGCACTTGTTMGCTGCTTTTCCTTCACTTTGCTATCCATCTCATCCCAAACCATCTCAATTTGGTTGGGGTCAGGGGATTGTGGAGGCCAGGTCATCTGATGCAGCACTCCATCACTTTCCTTGGTCAAATAGCCCTTACACTGCCTGGAGGTTTGCTGGGTCATTGTCCTGTTGAAAAACAAATGATAGTCCCACTAAGCGCAAACCAGATGTGATGGTGTATTGCTGCAGAAGGCTGTGGTAGGCATGCTGGTTAAGTGTGCCTTGAATTTTAAATAAATCACAGACCGTGTCACCAGCGACGCACCATCACAGCTCCTCCATGCTTCACGGTGGGAACCACACATGCGGAGGTCACCCGTTCACCTACTCTGTATCTCTCAAAGACATGGCAGTTGGAACCAAAAATCTAAAATTTGGACTCATCATACTAAAGATATTTCCATTGCCCATCTTATTGGTGGTTTCTTTGCAGCAATTCGACCATGACTGTTTCACGCAGTCTCCTCTGAACAGTTTATGTCAGTTATTTGAACTCTTAAGCAATTATTTTGGCTGTAATCTGAGGCTGGTAAATCTAATGAACTTATCCTCTGCAGCAAAGGTAACTGAGTCTTCCTATGCTGTGGGGGTCCTCATGAGATCCAGTTTCATCATAGCGCTTGGTTTTTGCGAAAGCATTTGAAGACACGTTAAAGTTCTTGAAATGTTTTTTTTAGCTGTTCTTGCCATAATATGGACTTAGCCTTATTTGGTTAAAGACCATATTCTATATACCACTCTACCATGTCACACCACAACTGATTGGCTCAAACACATTAAGAAGGAAAGAAATTCCACAAATGTACTTTTAACAAGGCACACGTTGTTAAATTGTTAATTGAAATACATTCCAGGTGACTACCTCATGAAGCTGGTTGAGCTAAAGCTGTCAAGGCAAAGGGTGTCTACTTTTGAAGAATCTCTCACACAAAATATATTTAGATTTGTTCCCCACAAAAATTGGGGGTTACTACATGATTCCGTATGTTTTTATGTCTTCAATTCTACAATGTAGGAAATAGTGAAAATAAAGAAACCCTTGAATGAGTAGGTGTCCTGAATGAGTATATTGTGCAATTTTGTTAAACTTTTTTTATGAATCCATAATTGTAATGTGCAAATTTATATCGGTGAATACTTCAGCAGGAGGTAGCTATCACTCACAGCCACATTGTAATCTTCAAGACCTTGAACATTTGGTTGTTTACATACAATTTATTGACCACTAGACAAACTTTCTGCTTCTCTGCTCGGAGSCTTTTGAACTTGGGGTACAGGGCAAGTCGTCTCCACTATTGCGTTAATAGAGAACGGGGTGTTCTTCAGTTCCCTACCCTGTTATAACAAGGCAATCTTCATTTTGTGGTCGGTTAGTATAGCTACGATCGAACAGGGACTTCCCTCACTTCTGCCACCGATACGGTGATCCCTTTGAAAATCAATTGGATCCACCTGTTTGTCCGTCCTCTTGAGATTACGGTTCATGAACACCTTGACCTTTTTCTTCCGTTAACTGATAGTTTATCCTCCTTTTATTCCCATAATAACAATATTATTCTTCTTACTTCTGCACTTTAGATAGTCATTTGGCTTTCATTGTTTTATTATCGTATTGTCTTTTTAGGGAGTCCACGGCAGTTTTCAATATCTTATTTTCTGCTCGTATTTCTTCCATTTTTATTACTGTAATCCGTTCCTGTTTTAAGGCCTCAACCTCCCTCAATAGCCAGGCAATAGATCCAGCTTTTTTAACTGCTCGCTCATGCTTGTAAGCAATGCTCTGTCTTCTGGGGGGACAGTTATAAAAACAGAGGCTTCCTTTCAGTATCACGCGCAGAGCTCAAGGAAAGGTCTTATGCTCGAAAAGAATCAGATACATCGAAGAGAACATCAAAATGCGGATCAATAAATAGTTCAAGGTTCTCTATATTATCCAGAAAGTTTGTTTCGCAGTTATCCGCAAATACTAAATTTTTATGATTAATTCATGGGACAATCTGTGCATACCAAGCTGCCACCATCAACCCGCAATCGTCTTGAGACTTCTCCTTAGCAGCAGATTTTTATTTAAATTGTTGCATAAACAAGTTCTAATCTCAAATATTTGGTCACATGATTACATTTCTGTATGGTTTCCTAGAAAAAAGGGTTGGCTCAACTTACCACACTCCCCTATCAAAGTTATGTGCCTATAGTTGAAACGTGATAGCTGCAAGACCAAGTTTAGCCTCTCACTTCAATGCTCGAAGTTGTTGCGTAAATCAACCGTATATTGCATTTTTTTTAAATTTAACTAGGCAAGTCAGTTAAAAACAAATTCTTATTTACAATGACTGCCTACACCGGCCAAACCCGGACGACGCTGGGCCAATTGTGCGCCGCCCTATGGGACTCACAATCACGGCCGGTTGTGATACAGCCTGGAATCGAACCAAGGTGTCTGTAGTGATGCCTCAAGCACTGCGATGCAGTGCCTTAGACCGCTGCACCACTCGGGAGCCCGTGCTGACTCTACCTTTGTTTTTTTTAATGGTTACGGGACTACCTTTTAGCTGGGATAGCTTTGTAAATTTAAAGGAGAATTGGGGGGAGGTTGACCTTACTGCTTGACAGTCTAGAGACAACACTGCGCTACAAGGACCCAAGGGCTCTTTCTCAATTCGTTGTAACTCGATTCCTATCTCCTTTACTCACCACCACCTCAAATACATTGGAGGAAAGTTTCAAAAGTAGTTATTGGATGTTCTCACATTCGACTTGGAAGAGAGAGGACGCGAGTAGAGGAAAGAGCAGTGTTGTCTGTTTGTCAAACAGTACGGACCCCTCCCCCAATTCAACCTTAAATCACACGGCTATCCTGGGGAGTTGTCAGACATTTTCTATTAACGCTATTGCATCGGTGGTCCTCATTACCATGGGATGCAAATTACCCCTGGACCATGTTTTGATGCGTCATTGCTAAACTGTACTGCAACTGGTTTTACATGAGTTGTTCCTTTTCTCCTCAGTGGAAGGTGGGCAGAGGGCCATCATCTTCAACAGGATTGGTGGGATGCAGATGGACACGGTACTCTCTGAAGGGCTCCACTTTAGGTACATGTCCTTTGTTATCACTCACCTTTTGACCTTGACTGGCAGGGCAGAGCGTTGTCGTGTTCATTAGGCTCATAATGGAGGAAAACTGCAATGGGTAGGGACTACCTGCACATGTCCAATAAGAAACTCATTTTCGTTTTCCTTTGCGAAACGTTTTGTTTTCGGTTGTGTGCCCTAATGAACACGAACGACCATGAACTGTTTTCACAGCGGGGGGATGAGGGTGATCCATATCTTTGGTGGACTGTTTAAACAAGGCTATATTCATTATCCTCACTCTACATTCTTGTTGACAGGATACCATGGTTCCAGTACCCTGTCATCTATGACATAAGGGCGAGACCAAGAAAGATATCGTCCCTAACCGGAAGCAAAGGTGACTTGATTGGACACTAATGTGTCTGCAGGGGACAGTTTTTCTGAACATTTAAACCTGATGAAAGTTATCCTTTGTCTTGGGATGAAATAAAACCTCTTTGTTGCATATGAGATGCTGTTCAGTTTTGTTTATGGAACACATCTAGGAACAACATCTGTACACACATCTAGTAACAACATCTGTACAAAAATAATTTTGATTTGATTGACTCAGCAATTCAGCAAACAGCAATTCAGTCAGTGGCCTGGGCCATTCTAAACAGTTGTGTATTTGTGTAGAATGACATTCACCAAAACTAGATCCAGATTTACTGAATTGTAACAAGGTCCATTATTCCTGCTGTTGCTATTGCAACACATTGATTCCATGGCAGGATGGATTTAAATGTGTTTATTTTTTTTATTGCTGTTGTCCGTACAGAATGTGTTCAAAACATTATTTTGCCTCCTGGCTGCAGTGAGGCGAGTGGAAAAAATATTGGACAAAGTACATTCATTATTTTCATAGAAAAAGAAAGACTGGCAAACAGTGAATGGAGGCTATGTTAAAGGACCACTCTGATATTTAAAGCCATTTTAGCCTAGTGGTTAAGAGCGTTGGACCAATTACCAAAAGGTTGATGGTTTGAATCCCTGAGCCGGCACGATGGAAAAAATCTGCTGTTCTACCTTAGAGCAATGCAGTTAACCCCCCAAAAACAACTGCACCCCGGGTGCGGATGACATGGATGTTGATTAAGGCCTTGCCTCTCTGATTCAGAGGGGTTGGGTTAAATGCGGAAGACACATTTCGGTTTAATACCTAGTTAGTTGCACAACAACGCATCTCCTTTCCCCTATTGAGTCTTGAATATCACCTAAAATGGCTCTGACTCTCTCCTCCTTATTGTCTCGGTACAGACCTGCAGATGGTGAACATCGCCCTGCGTGTGCTGTCCCGTCCTGTGGCCTCCAACCTGCCTGCCATGTACCAGCGGCTGGGCAAGGATTACGATGAGAAGGTGCTGCCCTCCATCGTCAATGAGGTGCTGAAGAGTGTGGTGGCCAAGTTCAACGCCTCGCAGCTCATCACACAGAGAGCTCAGGTATACAGGAAGGGGTGGTTTGGGAATGCTGTTTCTCTTAAAGTGCTATGGTAAAGTTGTAGTTGCACTATTAGACTTTTGCACTACCGGTATGCACTTTATCACCTTTCATTTTGTTAAATCCAATTTTTTTTGTTAGATCTGAGTCTGTTCTTTTCTGCATTATGCAAACATTTACACTACATTTGTCCTGGCTCCATGCACCTGCAGCTTACTGAATGTACTTTAATGAATTGAGCTCAGTAATGGCCTTTTCACTTGGAACAGGTTTTTGTTTGCCAATCGAAATGCATTTTAGAATGATGGACCAATGGAACTAAAAGGGTTCTTCTGTCGTTAGGTGTCCCTGATGATTCGGCGGGAGCTCTTTGAACGGGCCAAGGACTTCAACATCATCCTGGACGATGTGGCCATCACCGAGCTGAGCTTCAGCAGGGAGTACACTGCCGCGGTGGAAGCAAAGCAAGTCGGTGAGGAGGCTCACGCTCATACACTTGCTATTGCATATATATATAGTACACTACTTTTTACCAGAACTCTATGGGATTTTGCAAATGCTAAACTACATTCTGGTATTTGAAAAACTGAATTGGGCCCCCACTTTTTGGATACAGCTGACGGATGGGACTGGGGAAATGTAACCACTCAAATTCATAGACTGCACTCTAGATCAGTGGTTCCCCAAAATGTTTTGCTTCGTGACCCACCGGTTGAAGTGTCTTTTGAGTAGCGACTCACCATAAGTGTTGAGCGGTGAAAAAACATACACGGAACAAAGAATAAGTAAAAATAGTAACTTGGCAGCAGAGAGAAATTGCAGTTTCAAAGCTTATCTTCTGCAATGGAGCTGAATGAAAATGTTGCATTTTCATGCCAGTTTCCTGCAATTCTGTACATTTTTGCCATGGAGCTTGAGAATTGTTTTTTTCAGGAAAGCGAATTTCCTACAATTGTAGGAAATGACCAAGAAGTGACCGGTTGGTACGAATTCTCCGCTGCACTCTCAGCACCATGGACAGCGCCCTACATACAAAAGCAAGATTTTGACCAACCAGCTAGATTGTTTCTTACCTTTTCAGAAGAGCCACATTTACGTGTCCTTAAAAATAGCCTAGAGTGCCTTTTCACAGAATAACAGCCATTTTTCCAGCTAAAGAGAGGATTCAGAAAAAGCACAAATAGAGATCAAATTAATCACTAACCTTTGATCTTCATCAGATGACACTCATAGGACTTCATGTTACACAATACATGTATGTTTTGTTTGTTAAAGTTCATATTTATATCCAAAAATCTGAGTTTACATTGGCGTGTTACGTTCAGAAGTTCCAAAACATCCTTTGATTTTGCAGAAAGCCACATCAATTTACAGGAATACTCATAATAAACATTGCTAAAAGATACAACTGTTCTGCATGGAATTTTAGATACACTTCTCCTTAATGCAACCGCTGTGTCAGATTTCAAAAAAGCTTTACGGAAAAGCAAACCATGCAATAATCTGAGTCGGCGCTCAGAGCCCAATCAAGACACAAATATATCCACCATATTGTGCAGTCAACATAAGTCAGAAATTACATTATAAACATTCACTTACCTTTGATGATCTTCATCAGAATGCACTCCCAGGAATCCCAGTTCCACAATAAATGTTTGTTTTGTTCGATAATGTTTATTTATGTCCTAATTGTACTAGCGTTCAGTACACTTTCCAAACTCACGACGCGCGGGCAAGTCCAGCGGAAACTACGGACAAAGTTAGTTATATTACAGTCCGTAGAAACATGACAAACGAAGTATTGAATCAATCTTTAGGATGTTTTTAACATTCTTAAATAATGTTCCAACCGGAGAATTCCTTTGTCTTCAGAAAAGCAAATGGAACGGGAGCTAACTCATGTGAATGCGCATGGTCAGCTCGTGGCTGCTGGCAGACCTCTGACTCATTCCCCTCTCATTTGTCCCCACTTTACAGTAGAAGCATCAGACAAGGTTCTAAAGACTGTTGACATCTAGTGGAAGCCTTAGTAAGTGCAACATTACCAATATCCCACCGTATCTTCAATAGGAGCTGAGTTGAAAATCGACCAACCTCAGATTTCCCACTTCCTCGTTAGATTTTTTCTCAGGTTTTTGCCTGCCATATGAGTTCTGTTATACTCAGACATCATTCAAGCAATTTTAGAAACCTCAGAGTTTTCTATCCAATACAAATGATAATATGCATATATTAGCAACTGGGACTGAGGAGCAGGCAGTTTACTATGGGCACCTCTGGGCACCTTTCATCCAAGCTACTCAATACTACCCCTGCAGCCATAAGAAGTTAATTACTTTTTCATTGGCAAAATAAGCAAACATAGGAATGACATGCCAGCAACAAACGCTGACATTACACATCCAAGTATATCAGACCAAATTATGAAAGACAAGAATTGTACTTTTGAATTCCGTAAAGTCAGTGTGGAAGAGGTGAGAATTGTCTATCAACAATGACAAGCCACATGGGTCTGACAATCTGGATGGAAAATTAGAGGATAATAGCAGACGATATTGCCTCTTCAATTTAAGCCTACTAGAGAGCGTGTGCCCTCAGACCTGGAGGGAAGATAGTCATTCCACTACCCAAGAACAGTAAAGCCCCCTTTACTGGCTCAAATTGCTGACCAATCTGCCTGTTACCAACCCTTAGTAAAAAAAATAAATGTTTTACCATATACAAAGCTATTTCACAGTAAACAAATTGACAACAGAATTTCAGCATGCTTATAGGGAAGGACATTTAGGTATTTTTAAAACATAAATAATCAATAAAAATTTAAGCCGGAATATACTGTGTTCAATAGCGGATAAAATGAAAGTGGAGCGAGTTCCAGGTCGCGCGCACCAAAGAAACTACACTTGGCTTGACACTCAAAAGGAAAGGGCTACTACTTAAATTCTTAAAGGAAAAAACATCAACCAATTTCTAAAGACTGTCATCTAGTGGAAGCCATAGGAACTGCAACCAGGTGCCTCATATCTAGTTTCCCATAGAAAACCAATTGAATACACAGTGATCTCAACCACAACAAAAATTCCTGGATGGTTTGTCCTCTGGGTTTCGCCTGCCAAATAAGTTCTGTTATACTCACAGACATGATTTTAACAGTTTTAGAAAACGCTCTCTAAATCTACCAATTATATGCTTATCCTAGCTTCTGGGCCTGAGAAACAGGCAGTTTTACTTTGGGCACGCTTTTCATCAAAATACTGCCCCCTGGCCCAAAGAGGTTATAGGGAAGGACACTCAACAAGCACAACACTTACACAAATGACTGACTGACTGGCTGAGAGAAATTGATACAATGATTGTGGGGGCTGTCTTGTTAGACTTCAGTGCAGCTTTTGACATTATTGATCGTAGTCTGCTGCTGGAAAAACTTGTGTTATGGCTTTACTCCTCCTGCTATAATGTTGATAGAGTTACTTGTCTAACAGAACACAGAGGGTGTTCTTTAATGGAAGCCTATCAAATACAATCCAGTCAGAATCAGGAATTCCCCAGGGTAGCTGTTTAGGCCCTTTGCTTTTTTTATTAGCTACATGCTACTGACTGAGTAAAGCCAGAGTGTGTGTATATGCGGATGACTCAACACTATACACGTCACCTTCTACAGCAACTGAAATGACACACAAACACTCAACAAAGAGCTGCAGTTAGTTTCAGAGTAGGTGGCAAGGATTAAGTTAGCCCTAAATATTTCAAAAACTAAAAGCATTGTATTCGGCACAAAACACTCACTAAACCTCAACTAAATCTTGTAATAAATAATGTGGAAATTGAGCAAGTTGAGATGCCTAAACTTCTTGGAGTAATTCTAGATTGTAAACTTTCATGGTCAAAACATATTGATGCAGTGGTAGCTAAGATGGGGAGAAGTCTGTCTATAATAAAGCGATTCTCTGCCTTAACAACACTATCAACAAGTCAGGCCTTAGTTTTATCGCGCCTGGACTACGGGTCAGTCGTGTGGTCAGGTGCCACAAAAAAGAACTTGCAATTGGCACAGAACAGGGCAGCACGGCTGGCCCTTGGATGTACACAGAAATCTAATATGCATGTCAATCTCTCCTGGATGAAAGTGGAGGAGAGATTGACTTCACTACTTTTATTTATGAGAGGTATTGACATGGTGACTGCACCGAGCTGTCTGTCTAAACTACTCGCACACAGCTCGGACATCCATGCATACCTCACAAGACATGCCACGAGCAACACAAACATTGGCGCATACACACACATGATAACATACGCACTATACATACACATTAATTTAGTACTGTAGATATGTGGTAGTGGTGGAGTAGGGGCCTGAGGGCACACAGTGTGTTTTGAAYTCTGAATGTATTGTAATGTTTTAAAATTATATAAACTTCCTTAATTTTGCTGGACCCCAGGAAGAGTAGCTGCTGCTTTGGCAGCAGCTAATCGGGAACCATAATAAATACAAAACTAGCTGCATCAGATATGCTAAATTAGGGTTGGACTGAAACTACAGGACAGTAGAGCTCCAAGAGGGTTGGGCAGCCCTGCTTTAGGCTATGGTTCATTGATCTTGTCTGATGTAGTAAAGAGAGTTCTGGAATCATTTCTCTTGTCATGGTAATGTGACCACTTCGCTCTGTATTTTCAGCCCAGCAGGAGGCGCAGAGGGCCTTCTTCTATGTGGAGAAAGCCTTGCAGGACCAGAGGCAGAAGATCATCCAGGCTGAAGGAGAGGCAGAGGCTGCTAAAATGGTGAGCTCTGAAGAGGAGACTCCACTCAACAACACTCACAGCTAAAGCCGGTCCCAAATCTCTTCCTAACTTTTTAATGTTATATATGAAGGGTCTGGATAGGTTTCGTGGAAGAACCTCTACAATATTGCTTCTGCCTTTACAGATCTGCAAATATTGAAGGGCTTAGGCCAAATGGGGGTTTAGGGAGCGATTTGGACCAGCTGTTACACATTCCCTTCCCTTGCACTCGTGTTGGTCTACCATACAGCTGAGTCCACACACTGCTGTATCCATAGACATGGATGTATTATTTTATCTATTTCTATGGCAGCACATCACACTCTTGTGGTCGTTTTCCAGAAATCCCATTTGGAAGATTCTCGGAATGGAATAAGCAGGATTTCTGGAAAACCAGGGAATTCTGGGAAAGTTGCCAGAATTTTGCAACCCTAGATAAGATGGTAATGCTGAATAAAACGGCACTGCAGGTATGAGACTGTTCATTGATTCTTTTTTAAAATCCAATACAGGCAGGGAGTAATGCATCTCCATATTTTGTAAAAGCAATGCTTCATTTTTTACTTCTCCGAACGGATGTTCAGTTCCTCTGTTTACAGTTGTAGTTCCATCTCAAACAAGATGCCAGAGACCTTCTTTAGTCTCAGAAAAGTGATGAGCTCCTGTCTACCTTGGGAACTCTACATCTATATTATTGTCGCTTTAAGCTCTTTGACCGCTCTGAAGTGTTTGGCGAGATCAAGTGGATACTACATTTGGCTTACTTATTTACGTTTCTAGACGTTTTCAAACACAGCCGATGTCTCAGGCTTTATTTTCTGTCATGAAATGTTTGGCTAAAATGGAATACACTAAAGGTACCTTCTGTTCACCTTTTTTTATTTATTTTAAAAGCATGAACCATTTCAGGTATACACATCATTGACTAAAGAGAACAAGTGAACTGGGTTTATCCTAATTTCATTCACTCTTTGAAATACCTTTCTGGTGATTTTAGGACATGTGCATGCCACATTTAACTGACCCAACTTAACGAGTTGACTAGTGTGATTTGGGATCATGGCTGGATCATAGGCAAAGCCAGAGTCAGACCAGTAAAACCTGCTGGTTTTGCCCTCTGGTGTATATTGAGGAACCAAGATGGCATACATTAACACATTTGCATTTTCCTTATTTGTGTAACTGTAGTTGGGTGAGGCGGTGACAAAGAACCCTGGCTACCTGAAACTCCGGAAGATCCGAGCGGCTCAGAACATTGCCAAGACGGTACGGAAATCCAGCTTTTTGTTAATCGCTCATAGGTCCTGTTTTAAATACTTTAAGATTGCATTCTTTCTTCCTCCCTTACCTAATCTGACATGGTGGGATTGGTGAAAGCTATGTGATGAAACCATTGTTACATCGATCAATTTGTGTGCGATCAGTGAACAAACAAGGAAGGAAGGAATGGTGGTCAAAAGGGCCATAGTGATGTTTTTCCACTAGATGGTGCACAATGATCACTTTCTAAAGTAGGATGCAGCTGGATTTTTATAGTCCTATAGGCTACATTTAAGTGCAATGAGAAACCATTAGGTCTAGTTTTTTTACAATGTCTTAGGTCTATCTAAAGGTTTCTGGCAAGGAACATAACTCGCTTGTGAATGTTGATGGGGGGTTTGTAGTCTGTCCATCCTTTGCCCTGAATCTTTTTGCATATTCTGCAAGTGACTTTGGTCAGGTCTGCTGGCTCACCTTTTTCATTCGGCCTGAAACCGAAGAACTGCAAAACTTGCGAACATGTGCTTTTTTCCCCCCACCAAGTCGTTTTTTTCTGATTTAGCGTAAGGCAGGCTGTACTATAGTTACTAAGTGAAATCCCGTCACTTCCCCTCTTTTTTTTAACTGTCGAAAAGCAACCTAATGGAAGAAAGAATATTGCAAATGCGCTTACCCGGATGAGCAAGATGAAATGACAATAGCCTACACTTGATACGACTATAATATTTGTTTTCAAAAGGTAGGCTAACTGAGTATTTTTATGGACAAGAGAAACAGCCCTTCCAATTTTGAAAATCATTCTGCAGCCTGGATTAGATTAAAAAATAACTTCACCTAACACTGTTTTGAACAATTATTTAATGAGATTGTTTGTGCCTTTCATAACCATTTGAATAAGAAGAATGACATTATGCACCAAATCACAGTTCTGATATAACCAATGAGGCGTTTTTAAATTGCGTTTTTCCCGCAAATTGTGCCCTCTGTGTGCAACAAATATATCTATTTTTTTACGACACAATCGTATATCCACGATGTTTGGACAGGACGATGGGACAATGTCATTCCAGACATTACCCAACCCTACTGACTAGTGTGTTTGATCTCCAGGTGGCAACATCGCAGAACAAGGTGTACCTGAGTGCAGATAACCTTGTGTTGAACCTCCAGGACAACACAAGCAACAGCTTCAGCAAGTAGGTTCCCTTAACACTGTTCCTATTTACCTGGGCCCATTTCATTAGGCACCAAATAGAACGGGCTGAAACAGGGCGGAATTACTTAGACTTGTCCAATAAGAAACACTCCTTGTTTTTCATGTTGTAAAACATTTTCCATTGTGTGCCCTAATTTATTAATTGTATTCGTATAATAGCACTTTGGTTTAGTTTTAATCTCAAAGTGCATTAAATTATAAATAATCGTATTTAAAATGAAATAAAAATATAACAAACAAGAAATATGACAATATAAGACTATGATATACACAGTTGACGAAAGGGGAAAGGTGGGCCAGGGGTGGAAATGAGCCTTAAAGCTCAGTGTAGTCAAAAATGTGATTTTCCCTGTTTTATATATATTTGCACACTGAGGTTAGAATAATTCTGTGATATTGTGAAAGTTATGATGCCCTTTTAGTATAAGAGCATTTTGAAAAGACACTGAAATTTCAGACTGTTTTGGTGGGATGGAGTTTTGACCTGCCTGGTGACATAACCAGGCGGTAAAGTAGTTAATAAACCAATAAGAAAGACCGTTAAGTCTCTCTGCTAATAACAGCTAGTTTTCGGTTTTCCCTTTCCCCACTCAGACCACTCCCAGACAGTCCTATCAAAATTATTGCTTGAGAAATGGCTCTTTGCTAAGAAGCAATTTTTAAATTAAAAAAAAATATTTTAATTGAAAGCAATCATTGGCAAGGTACTTAATTGTTACCCAGAAATGATTTGATTTTTGAGATGAGAACGGCTGCTTTGGACCTGCTTTAAATGCCCCAACAGTTTGAGCAGGTTGGGAGAAATAGGCTGGACGAGCCCTGAGATTATCAGCAAGGCTGTTCAAGAGACGCTTCCAGAGATTGAGGAAGAATTGAAGACCCCTGAGACAGCCAGTGTTCCTGCGACGCTTCCAGGGATTGAGGAAGAATTGAAAACCACTGAGACAGCCAGTGTTCCTGCGATGCTTCCAGGGATTGAGGAAGAATTGAAAACCCCTGAGACAGCCAGTGTTCCTGCGATGCTTCCAGGGATTGAGGAAGAATTGAAGAGCCCTGAGACAGCCAGTGTCCCTGCCACGCTTCCAGGGATTGAGGAACAACACGTCTCGAAGAGCCCTGATATTGTCAGCATGGCTGTTCCAAAGATTGAGGAAGAACATGAATTGAAGTTCCATGAGATGGTCGTTGTTCCAGAGACATGGAGTGAGGCAGGAGAATACCTGGTCCCCCATATTGCGGCGGCGGGTCCTGGGGACGTGGAGCAAAATGGCGAGGCTTGAACGTAGGGTGCGTGGGATGGGGAGGGGTTAAGACAATTTCTTACCCAATGGTGAAGAGATGGTACTGGTAAAATGCATGGGAAAGAATACTCATTTTTATTTGATTAACTAAAAATATATACAAAGAATATCATCAAACTGTATCTGATTGCTTGTGAACGGCCTTGTCTTAATGTAGGTTTCCGCTTTTTATTGATATGCTTTTTTCATTTTTTTTTCAGTTTATCGTTGCCAAGGTAAAGGGAAGCGTCCCTGAAGAGTATGCATTCCGTATCTTCAATTTGAGCCATCTCTACACATTATACCTCTTCGCCACACAGTGGTTTTCAACACTGGTCCTGGAAGACCCCTATGCGTACAGGTTTTTCTATCTAGTCATTCACTTGAATTATGTTATGTTCAATTTGTCTTTGAAATGGCTTTCCACATATGGTATCATGTTACAGTTGCCTGGCTTTACCTCGTATTTAAATGTAATGATGTACAGATTAATAGAAACCGGATTGTACCGGGGTCCTCACGGACCAGCACAAAGGAGCACTTACTTGTAAGGACCAGTGTACCGTATCTCCTTGTCACAGTGCCTAGCTCTCGGCCTGTATTCACAGAGCCTCAGAATTGGTGTGCTGATATACAGTAGCATTAGTTTAGCCTTTTAGATTATATGGAAAGGGGGACCTGATCTTAGATCAGCGCTCTTTCTCTGAGATGCTTTTTGGATGTGGGCCCTGGTTTGAGTTAACAACTCCATAGTGGCACTAAATCGACTAACTACACAGCAGATGCAACCCAGTGGTTTCTTACACTCCACAAGTGTCATCACCACCCTGCCTTTATATTATTTGGTTAAATTTAGATGTGACAACGTCATGCATTGGAGAACCAACCAGAGTCCTACTCTGACATTTCTAGGAGACGGGCTCCTCCGTACTTTTACTATATTTGTGTTGTGTAACACTCAACATCAGCAGTTTTTGTCCTGGTTATACCTCTGTTTCATACCTGTTGAAAGTGTCATGCCGGATCTTCACGAAGTGTCATGAATGAATACCAATGAATCGTAATGTCCTGTGTCACGAAACATGTTACACCAGCGTAATACATCTAATTGTAATGCAAAAATGTATTTTCTTTGGTTCATGTCTCCCCCCCCCCCCCTTTTTAAATGTTTTTTTTCCACTGCAATTCAAACTATTTGTTCATCTTGGCTCGAGGAAAAAGGTCTTCATTACTGTGTTCTTAATCCTAACTAGAGGCTGAAGCACTCAAATTTGGGTTTGAATAAATACATGTTTTTGGATCACAACAGTGTGTCTACGTAATCTCTAACGTCAGACTTGATACAAAACTGTTTAATCCCATATGCACAATAATATCATGCTGTCCTGTGATGTCATGATACCATGCAACGTTTGCAGCAAGTATTTCAGTGTGTTCCATAACCCTTATACTGGCTACTTTAACAAATTGGGGTGTATCAGATGCTAGGCTTGGGCGATATACCGGGTATTTTGAAATACTGACGGTATGAATTTCAATATCGTTTAAACTGTTAGAGGAGGAGTTGATCCTGGTTCGATAACCCTGTCTTCATTAATAGTACAATGTTAATATCTGAAGATGGCAATGACATGGAGTGGAATGTTCGCTAAAAAGACTGGTACCCAGACAAGACATTCAATCCACTCCTGGATCAAGATCCCCGTTGCCTAAATTGTGTGCACTTCCAGTAATACCGTTTACCCCAGTTATTGTACAGAAACGCTACGACGGTATTACATTCTGGATACCGCCCAACCCTATCAGATGCCATCTCCCGGGTGGCGCAGTGGTCTAGGGCACTGCATCGCAGTGCTAGCTGCGCCACCAGAGTCTCTGGGTTCGCGCCCAGGCTCTGTCGCAGCCGGCCGCAACCGGGAGATCCGTGGGGCGACGCGTTAGGGAGGGTTTGGCGGGTAGGGATATCCTTGTCTCAGTATGTGTATAAAATAAAAAAAAGTTAATAAAATGTATGCACTCTACTGTAAGTCGCTCTGGATAAGAGCGTCTGCTAAATGACTAAAATGTAAATAATGTGATTTTTGTAGAGCAAAACATTTGAGTGGGCACGCCCCCTTGTAGAAGATGGGGATCTGTGAAACTCACTCCTTAGTCTGAAGTGTCGCCCATTGCGCCGTTGAAAAGACCGGTTTCAATAGCGCGATAGGTTGGAACGCTTCAGGAGGGTGGTGTGTTTGGGAGGCAGAGGTCCTGAGTTGGCGTCTCGGTATGAGCTGAATCGAGGGGAAGCTGTACTCTAAGCATGCAGCGTGAATTCCTTTACACTGGCTACTATTTATTGGATTTCAGATCTACTTGTCACTATTGACCTTGTGATATTTTGGTAGTACTTTTCACACCCTTAAAGGGTGACTACACTTCCTGATTTGGCTTTGTTTTTAGATTTGGTTCATTAAGAAATACTAGCAGCCATGACAAAATACAAAAGTGAGTTATTTTCGGGTGTGTGTTCGGCAGGTGGGAAGAGTTAGCCAAATTATTTCGGCAATTGGCTTCATCTGGCTGGTGTGCGACCGTGGCAAAGTTGGTTTCACGTACACAAAGTGAAACCAATCTCCGTGGCTAGTTAAGAACCGTCAATAAATTAGACAATGACAACTAAAAGATGTGCAACAAGTCTAATTTACATTAAGTTCTTTCAATATTTGTATATATTATATTTCTACAATTTAGTTGGTTTGATTTTTAAATCATTGGAATATTTGCATATTGTTCCATGTACATTGTAATTTACCTAAACTTAGTCCGTTAGTGATATCCAAAGTTAACCAAATGTACCACAGGTATTACCATCGGGTCACGTGCTGCTGTGAATTGATGATTACTTGTGTGCTGTGGGCAGGTTTGAAACAAACCCAACCTTCATTTACGTTGGAATGCAGTCATGACCACAAATCTCAAAACTCAGTTTAGGATGAGACTGACTTTATGATCAAAATGTTCAAAATTTGACAGTTGAATAAATGTTCCTGGTGCCACAGTCAGTTTTGAGAAGTTGGTTTTTATGGGCAGTTGCTCTGTAAAGGCATAGTTCATTGATTGTTTGGTTAGAAAATGCTTACATTAGCTGTTTGGGGATAGTTCAACCAAAAACCAGAGTGTGGGTTGCAGTCTCTCCTTGTCCTTAGACTGCTTTCAATACAAGGAAATAAATGTAGACATTTGACTGAACTATCCCTTAAGCCAGTGTTTCCCAAACTCGGTCCAAGGGGCTCATGCTTTGGTTGTTGTACTAGCACTACACAGCTGATTCAAATAACCAACTAATCATCAAGCTTTAATTGGTTATTTGAATCAGCTGTGTAGTGCTAGGGCCAAAACATGAACCCCTTGCGGTCCCGAGGACCGAGTTTGGGGAACACTGCCTTAAGGCATACTATACTGAACAAAAACAATATGTAGTGTGTTGGTTTCATGAGCTGAAATAAAAGATCCCAGAAATGTTCTACACACACAAAAAGCTTATTACTCTAATTTTGTGCACATATGTTTACATCCCTGTTAGTGAGCATTTCTCCTTTGCTAAAATAATCCATAGAGGTGATGGGTGTGGTATATCAAGAAGCTGATTAAACGGCATGATCTTTACACAGGTGCACCATTTGCTGGGGAGAATAAATGCCACTCTAAAATGTGCAATTTTGTCACAGCACAATGCCACAGATGTCTCAAGTTGTGAGGGAGCATGCAAAAGGCATGCTGACTGCAAGAATGTCCACCAGAGAATGTCCAGTCTCGTTTTCGAGAATTTGGCAGTCCAACTGACGTCACAACCACAGGCCACGTGTACGGTGTCGTGGGGGTAAAGCAGTTTTCTGAAGTGAACAGAGTGCCCAATGGTGCGGTTATGGTATGGGCAGGCATAAGCTGCGGACAATGAATAGAATTGCATTTTATCGATGGCAATTTGAGATACCTTGACGAGATCCTGAGGCCCATTGTCGTGCCATTCATCCGCCGCCATCACCTGATGTTTCAGCATGATGATGCTTGTGCATCCATGTTGCAGGGATCTAAACACAATTCCTGGAACCTGAAAATGTCTGTTCTTCCATAGCCTGCATACTCAGACATATCACCCATTGCTGTGGATTGACGTGTACAACAGCGTGTTCATGTTCCCGCCAATGTCCAGCAACTTCGCACAGCCATTGAAGAGGAGTGGGACAACATTCCACAGGTCGCAATCAACAGCCTAATCAACTCTATGCGAAGGAGATTTCGTGCTGCATGAGGCAAGATGAACGGAGCAAAGTGCAGAGAGATCCTTGATGAAAACCTGCTCCAGAGCTCTCAGGACTTCAGACTGGGGGCGAACAAGATAACGACCCGAAGGACACAGCCAAGACAAGGCAGGAGTGGCTTCGGGACAAGTATCTAAATGTCCTTGAGTGGCCCAGCCAGGGCCCGGACTTGAACCCAATCGGACATCTCTGGAGAGACCTAAAAATAAGGTTGATATTTCTATTTTTTATTATAAATTAGCAAAAACAAAACTCAAACTTTTTTGCTTTGCCGTTATGGGGTATTGTGTGTAGATTTATGAGGGGGGAAAACTATTTAATACATTTTAGAATAAGGCTGTAACGTAACAAAATATGGAAAAAGTCGGGGTCTGAATACTTTCTGAATGCACTGTAGGTGGTGGGCCGTAGCAAGCTATCTGCTATAGTTTTTGAGATTGATCTCTGTCAAGGGAGGAGGTTGTTTTTACATATAGTGTATTTATTTCTTCTGAACACACTTCTGTTTGTTGGCAATGTCAATTCTTGTAAATCTTTTAAATACTTTTATGGCAAACGCCGCTGAGTACTCAACAATGAAATCTTGTGTACTATCCATGGTACTATCTCTGCTGATCACGTCTGATATTCACGTTATTCGTATCTAAGGTAGTAGACAGCTGGTGACATCTCGAGAAGGAACTCCGTCCAACAAACTACTATCAAGTTAAGCTAGTTTTATCACTAGCTACTATATCATTCCGGGGAAAGGAGCATTTTAGCTTTCAGTTTATTCCAAGTAATTTAAGACTACAAAAATGTATAGGACAAGTAGTGTAAGTCTGATACAGTGATCAAGGCAGGACCCACACATTTCATTCCTTCAGGCTAAGGAGTGAGTTTCACAGATCATTCCTACAAATAAGAAATGCCACATTATCCTGTCAATAGTTGGCGTGGATGGTTGTAGAGCACCCTGCCTCTAGCTCACAAACTACATTCCTTTGCTGTGATTTATTTTATTCATTTTTGTATCTCACTTTTGCCTCACATGATCTATTCAGCTCTCCTGTGTCCTGCTCCCAGAGATCAACTAAGTGCTATTCACCAATAATGGGCTGATTCACTCACCTGTGAGGAGAACCATCCTACTGCAGTTTGAAATAGCCTTGCTGTCTCTTTTTAGACATTGGGACCACATTTGCAATTGTCTGTTTTTATTTTTCTGGATTTTATCTAATACGGTCTAGTGCATTTAAGAGTTGAAGAACACCCACTACAGATACACATGCTTGATTGAGAATCTTTATTCATTATTGTCTCCCATGACCTGTTCACCAAGTCCTGCAGTTTGAACTAGCCCTGACGTCACTATTTAGACAAACAGTACCTTCAGAAAGTATTCACACTCATTGACTTTTTCCAAATTCGGTTGTGTTATAGCCTGAATTTAAATTGAGATGTTTTGTCACTGGTTTACACACAATACCCCATAATGTCAAAGAGGAATTATATGCCCCTTTGGTATGGCAAGTCTAAGTAAGTTCAGGAGTAAAACATGTCTTAACAAGTCACATAATAAGTTGCATGGCCTCTGTGTGCAATAATAGTGTTTAACCCACACAATTATCTGTAAGGTCCCTCAGTCGAGCAGTGAATTTCAAACACAGAATCAACCACAAAGACCAAGGAGGTTTTTCAATGCTTCGCAAAGAAGGACACCTATTGGTAGATGGGTAAAAAAAGGTAGACATTAAATTACACTTTGGATGGTGTATAAATATACCCAGTCACTCCAAAGATACAGGCGTCCTTCCTAACTCAGTTGCCGGAGAGGAAGAAAACCGCTCATGGATTTCACCATGAGGCCAATGGTGACTTTAAAACAGTTACGTCGTTTAATGGCAGTGATAGGAGAAAACTGAGAATGGATCAACAACATTGTAGTTACTCCACAATACTAAAATAAAGACAGAGTGAAAACAAGGAAGCATGTACATAATAAAAATATTTCAAAATATGCATCCTGCTTACAATTAGGCATTATAGTAGAACTACATGAAATGTGGCAAAGAAATTAACTTAATGTCCTGAATACAAAAAAAAAAAAGTTATGTTTGGGGCAAATCCAACACATCACTGAGTGCCACTCTTCATACAGTATTTTCAAGCTTGGTGGCATCAAATCACATTTTATTGGTCACATACACATGTTTAGCAGATGTTATTTCTACCTCTAACAGTGCAGTAGTATATTACAAGCAATATCTAACAATTTTGCAACAATACACACTGATCTAAGTAAATGAATTAAGAATATATAAAGATATGGATGAGCATCATGTTAAGGGAATACTGTCATCGGCAAGAACTAGGGAGTTTATTTTTATAAAAATAAATGGAATAGAGCTAAACACAGGCAAAATCCCAGAGTAAAACCTGGTTCAGTCTGCTTTCCAACCGACACTGGGAGACAAATTCACCTTTCAGCAGGACAATAACCTAAAACACAAGACCAAATATACACTGGAGTTGCTTAGCAAGATGATGGTGAATGTTGTGAGTGGCCTAGTTACAGTTTTGACATAAATCGGCTTGAAAATCAATGGTAAGATTTTAAAATGGCTGTATAGCAATGATCAACAACCAACTTTAAGAATTTTCAATACATTTGCTAAAACATGTTGGAATAAGTGAAGGGGTATGAATACTTTCTGAAATCACTGTATCTACTGCTTGGATAGTTCCATCTGAGCAACTGGCTTAATCGTTAAATGATTTTTGGTTGAGTTGAAGACCGGAACACAACATATTTGTTAACCTGTCAACAAGTTAGTAGGCTATTTATTGCACTTCAACGCAACCAAACATCAACATTTGAAGGATATTTATCTTCTGCTTGAATAGTTCTATCTGTGTCACTGACTTAAAGGCTCTGCATTATCAATCAGACATCTGCAGTGTCCGTATAGCATCTACTGCGATGCGGCCTCCGCAGAAGTCCGAGCATTCATACTTCTTACAGGACCTCCCGCCCGCCCCCACCTACCGTCAACCAATCATGTCAATGCGGAGCTATACGGAGCCCTCCGCATTGTTACAACAATTGCGTGACACCCTCCGTACTGAGTCTCCGGGCCACATTGCTGGATCAAGCATAAATTGGCTTTTAGTCTGTCTTTAATTCCGGTTTGTCTACTAATGAATAATTGATACTGTATGTTGGATTCACGTCTCCATCTCAACCTTAAATAACAGTTAAAGAATAGGGCTAAATCAAACTTTAGATGCACATTAAATAAAGGTTTGATTTAGTCCTATTTCTTTTATCCTTTACACTTGTGCACGTATAAGGGTTTAAAATGGTAGATTTGGGCACTAATAAGTACCTAAATTGGAARGTAGTGGCTGTACGGTAACATGCTATACATTACCTCAGAGCTCTGGCTCTGCGCTTCACAGCACTGTATGGGTTTTGACTGACAGACGTTCTGAACTTGAGAACCGTGTGCAACAAGGTGCCCCCATCCCTCCCGGTAATTGGGCAACTTTTGCACATTTTTGGTTGTCAGGCTGAGGATATCTGTAAATGAAGGTGACTCAATGTATTCTGAAAGATGAGACATCGAGGATTATAATAAATGCAGGGCTGTGTTCCAAACACAACAACTACAAGTGTACTTAAGGCACAGCTAGGAGAGCTATAGTTGAAGACTTCATACGCTGATTAAAACAGCTGTTTTTCTGAGCACTCTTTCAAATTATTAGGACATGTAAACAGCTTAATCGACGTTTCAGGGGTGTATTTGATCTGTGCATTTGCTAGCACCGGTTGCACAAGCCTCCATCTCTTTGTGGTGTAGTGAGTTCTGAAAAACTGAAAGTATGCATCTTAGAAATGGTTTTCACATACAAACTTTATATGTCCGATCTCAGAATCAAATAGGCTTTGCAAAAATTACATGGTCACTGTGGTAGAACGTTTATTTTGATTGGTGATTTTCTGCATTTATCAAAAGTCCCGTCAGGTAGCCTGATTTCAGATGTATCCATGTAAACAGGATTATTAGGGAAATAGCATAGCTCAGAAGGGCTGGTCTTGGTTAAAACCCTGGATGGGAGGCCAAAGGGTATCTGTAGATAGATCAATTCTTTCAGTAAGAGGTCCTGCCCAGCCTATAGTTTTTTTCTGATAGTGGATATAATGTACGGTACAAATTCAACATATTTATACAAGGTTTGTCTTTGTTGTCATAATCCTGTGGTTGAAATTTCACCCTCAAAATTTCACCCCCAAACAACAGTTGATTACTTTTTTCAAATCCAATGTATTTTCCATGTAGATTCCACGTCACAATACGTTGACAATTTACCTTGAAACAATGTTTATTCAACCTGTTTGTGCGCAGTGAGAACCTAGCTGTGTTTCATGTGTCTTACAGGACCGAGGATTCCCCGGGCTGACTGATGTAAACCATGGACAGCAGCGCCGGCCCACTCATTAGGCAGGATTAGGCAACCGCATATGGATGGAAGTTTGACGAGGGCGGCATTTTCTGAGCTAAACTGACCAAGACGCACCTCCAACAACACATAAAACCTCATATAATTATGCCCAAAAACCACAACCATTTTTCTCAACCAGTGGCATATGGGCTTTTTAGGTGACACCTGATGCCGCCCTGTCATAAGCAGTGCCCACTTTGTCAAATGCAGGGACGGAAAATATTGATCTCGTCCATTCCCAGCGCACCTCTCCAGGGTGCTGTTGGGGAGATGCATTGCTGCAGTGCTCCACCAACATTCTGTAAAAAATCCTGTAGCAGACATAGCATATGGTAGAAAGAGTATGTGGCCTTTTCTGTAGCCTACAGGCTGAAGATAAAATGTATGACAATGTAATGTGAAGGAAACTTTTTCCATCAGGTTTCTCTGATCAAATAGCCAAAACGAATCAGGCTACTCACACAGCTGATCATAGCTAAAAAATAAAATACTTCTGCATTTCCTGCTGTGTAAACACATTGCAAACAGGCTGAGAATAACTCCTCCTGATAAAGTTGGGTAGCTGATATTCAGAGTTTAAGAGGCAAATTGATTAGTCACAAGAATCAGAACTAATAAAGCCAGAGGCCTGTTTTACAAACAGTGTGCCTACATCATGGATGGGCATTCATATTCAGCATTTTCGCACTAGGACAGGAATTATGTCGAAATGGTGTTAACTTCCTGTGTAGGGGGTCCTTTGAATATAAACGGATAGTTGCGGGGTGAAGCCAAAGGTAGTATGTGCATGACATCTTAACAATTAGTTAGCCCTGTAGGACGCCCTCATCGCTATGTATCATAAGGTTCTAAGGAAATGTGTTTATAGTAGAGCAACAATACTAACTGTCTTTAGCAAAAGCCTCACCTTCTGCTACTCAATGATGTTGTTGCATTTTGAGCTTGTAATTAGTAAGGTGAACATTTTCTTTGGCGATGAAATGTCACTTCCTTATGTATAAAATACATTTTCAACTTCTACTCATCTGCCCTGGGCTCTCTCTGTAATTCCGACCCAATTTTTGGGCTACCCATGAGGAAACATCAGAGTTAAAGAGGCAAGAGAGGGGGGWTCCTGGTTAAGGGGAAAACCTCTGCCGTCCATTCTACTGGCCACTTGATAATAAGATGGTTGACATCCGATCGCGGATTTGCTACTAATTTTCTTAGTTTTTTAGAAACATAGCTCTCGGACAAGTTACCGCCCACGGCTATCCAACTCGATGGATTCTTCATTCACCGGACGGATAGGCCAGTGGCGTCAGGGAATTCGAGGGGGGGAGGGATTTGCCTCTTCATCAACACCAGCTGGTGTGCTATCTCCAGCGCGGTGGAAGTGTTGACCCACTGTTCACCCATCTTGGAATACCTGATGATCAAATGCCGACCCTTCTACCTCCCGYGGGAGTTTTCAGCTGTTATCGTGACTGCTGTATACATTCCACCTCAGGACAATAGAAATAACAGCTGGCGCTAAACGAACTGTACAAGGTTATAAACAAGCAGGATAACCTACACCCAGAGGCTGCCTTACTGGTTGCCGGCAATTTTAATTCAGTGTCACTAAGACACGTGATGCCCAACTTCCATCAACATGTCTCCAACTCCACAAGGGGCGATAAAGTCCTAGACCACTGCTACCCACAAGCAAGCATACAAGGCTCTCCCTCGTCCACCATTCAGAAAATCAGATCAACAAGACTCCGTACTCTTGCTTTCTGTCTACAAGCAGAAGCTGAAACAGGAAGTACCCGCAATTCACTCCATTGAGAAATGGTCACCAGACTCGGAGGATATGCTATAGGACTGCTTGGCTAGTGCTGATTGGAATATGTTTCGTTTAGAGACTCCGCCAAAAACATTGATGAGCTAACCACCTCCGTCACCGGCTTCATTAGAAAATGTATCGGCGACGTTGTCCCCACGGTGAGGGTTCGCTGCTTCCCCAATCAAAAGCCCTGGTTTAACACTGAGGTTGACGCTAAACTTAAGGGCAGGGCTACCGCACACAGAGCTATCATAGACAACCCTGAGGCTACGGCCGAGGACAGGAATAAGTACAAGAAGTCCTGCTATGGGACAATACCGGAATAAGTACAAGAAGTCCTGCTAWSGGACAATATAGGAATAAGGTAGAATCATGCCCGCCGCATGTGGCAGGGGCTACAGTCCTTTACGGATTACAAAGGAAGACCAAACCGTGATCTGCCCAATGATGCCTCTCTACCAGACAAACTCAATGCATTTTATGCCTGCTATGCCAACAACATCGAGCCTGGTGTGAGGGCAGTTACCGACCCAGACCCAGAGGATTGGGTGATCTCACTCTCCAATGCCGACGTGAGAATGGTCTTTAATCAGATCAACAACCGCAAGGCCGCGGGCCCTGACAGTATTCCAGAGCTCGTTCTCAGAGCATGTGCAGAACAGCTGGCAGGCATATTCACTGTAAATTTCAACCTTTCCTTGTCCCAGTCTGTTATCACCACGTGTTCTCAGATGACGACAATCATTCCTGTACCTACAGTGCATTCAGACGTTTTCCACATTTTGTTATGTTATAGCCTTATTCTAAAATGTATTATTTATTTTCCTCAACAATCTACTCACAATAACCCAAAATTACAAAGCAAAAACCCAGTTTTTAGAAATTTTTGCAAAAGTATAAAAAAAATWAAAACACTAAAATATCACATTTACGTAATTATTCAGACCCTATACTCAGTACTTTGTTGAAGCACCTTTGGCAGTGATTACAGTCTCAAGTCTTCTTGGGTATGATGCTACAAATTTGGCACACCTTTATTTGGGGAGTTTCAACCATTCTTTTCTGCAGATCCTCTCAAGCTCTGTCAGGTTGGATGGGGAGTGTCGCTGCACAGCTATTTTCAGGTCTCCAGAGATGTGCGATCGGGTTAAGGTCAGGGCTCTGGCTGGGCCACTCAAGGACATTCATAGACTTGTCCCGAAGCCACTCTTGCGTCGTCTTGGCTGWGTGCTTAGGGTCYTTGTCCTGTTGGAAGGTGAACCTTTGCGKCAGTCTTGAGGACCTGAGTGCTCTGGAGCAGGTTTTTATCATGGATCTCACTGTACTTTTKTCCATTCATCTTTCCCTTGATCCGGACTAGTCTCCCAGTCCCTGRCACAGAAAAACATCCCCACAGCATGATGCTGCCAACACCATGCTTCARCGTAGGGATGGTGCCAGGTTTCCTTCAGACGTGACGCTTTGCATTKAGGCCAAAGTGTTCAATCTTGGTTTGGTCAGACCAAACAATCTTGTTTCTCATWGTCTGAGAGTCCATTAGTGCCTTTTGGCGAACTCCAAGCAGGCAGTCATGTGTCTTCTACTGAGCAGTGGCTTCCGTCTGGCCACTCTACCATAAAGGCCTGATTGGTGGAGTGCTGCAGAGATAGTTATCCTTCTGGAAGGTTCTCCCATCTCCACAGACTAATTCTGGAGCTCTGTCAGAGTGACCATCAGGTTCTTGGTCACCTCCCTGACCAAGGCCCTTCTTCCCCGATTGCTCAGTTTGGCCGGGCGGTCAGTTCTAGGAAGAGTTTCTGGTGCGTTCCAAACTTCTTCCATTAGAATGATGGAGGCCACTGTATTCTTGGGGACTTTCAATGCTGCCAACATTTTTTGGTACACAATCCTGTTTTGTAGCTCTACGGACAATTCCTTCGACCTCATGGCTTGGTTTTTGCTCTGACATGCACTGCCAACTGTGGTTACCTTAAATAGACAGGTGTGTGCCTTTCCAAACAGCAACACAGAGTTACACATAAACAAATGTACAGTCAATAACACATAGAAAAATATATGTACAGTGTGTGTTCAAATGTAGAAGAGTAGGGAGGTAAGGCAATAAATAGGCCATTGAGGTGAAATAATTACAATTTAGCATTAACACTGGAGTGATAGATGTGCAGATGATGTGCAAGTAGAGATACTGGGGTGCAAAAGAGCAAGAGGGTAAGTAATATTATGGGGATGAGGTAGTTGGGTGTGCTATTTACAGATTGGCTGTGTACAAGTGCAGTGATCGGTAAGCTGCTCTGACACTGATGCTTAAAGTTAGAGAAGGAGATATAAGGCTCCAGCTTCAGTGATTTTTGCAATTCGTTCCAGTCATTGGCAGCAGAAAACTGGAAGGAAAGGCAGCCAAAGTAAGTGTTGGCTTTGGGATGACCAGTGAAATACCTGCTGGAGCTCGTGCTACGGGTGGTGTTGCTATGGTGACCAGTGAGCTGAGATAAGGTGGCGCTTTACCTAGCAAAGACTTATAGATAACCTGGAGCCAGTGAGTTTGGTGACAAATATGTAGTGAGGGCCAGCCAACGAGAGCATACAAGTCGCAGTGGTGGGTATATATAGGGCTTTGGTGACAAAACGGATGGCAGTGTGATAGACTACATCCAGTTTGCTGAGTAGAGTGTTGGGGTATTTTGTAAATGACATCGCGAAGTCAAGGATCGGTAGGATACTCAGTTTTACGAGGGTATGTTTGGCAGCATGATGTGAAGGAGGCTTTGTTGCGAAGTAGGAAGCCAATTCTAGATTTAATTTTGGATTTGAGATGCTTAATGTGAGTCTGGAAGGYGAGTTTGCAGTCTAGCCAGACACCTAAGTATTTGTAGTTTTCCACATATTCTAGGTCAGAACCTTCCAGAGTAGTGATGCTAGTCGGGCGGGAGGGTGCGGAAAGCAACCGGTTGAAGAGTATGCATGAGATTGCATATTATCTTTTGGTAAATAGAGTAGCATGCTACATACATTACCGGTCAAACGTTTTAGAACACCGACTCATTCAAGAGTTTTTCTTTAGTTTTACTATTTTCTACATTGTAGAATAATAGTGAAGACATCAACACTTTGAAATAACACATATGGAATCATGTTATAACCAAAAAAGTGTTAAACAAATCAAAATATATTTTGCCTTTGTTGACAGCTTTGCACACTCTTGACATTCTCTCAACCAGCTTCATGAGGTAGTCACCTGGATGCATTTCAAATAACAGGTGTGCCTTGTTAAAAGTTTATTCGTGGAATTTCTTTCCTTAATGCGTTTGAGCCAATCAGTTTGGTATATAGGTATGGTTGGTATATAGAAAATAGCCCTATTTTGTAAAAGACCAYCTCCATATTATGGCAAGAACAGCTCAAATAAGCAAAGAMAAATGACATTCCATCATTACTTTAATATATGAAGGTCAGTCAATCCAGAAAATCTCAAGAACATTGAAAGTTTATTCAAGTGCAGTTGCAAAAACCAAGTGCTATGATGAAACTGGCTCTCATGAGGACCACGAAAGGAAGACCAAGAGTTACCTCTGCTGCAGAGGATAAGTTCATTAAAGTTACCAGCCTCAGAAATCGGCAATTAACAGCACCTCAGATTGCAGACCAAATAAATGCATCACAGAGTTCAAGTAATAGACACATCTCAACATCAACTGTGAATGTTGTGAACTGTGAATGTTGACCTGTCTAAAGGTCTTACTCACYCTCTCRGCAGCCGATGTGAGTAAGTCCTTTAGACAGGTCAACATTCACAATMRCGCAGGGCCAGACGCATTACCAGGACGGACGTGTACTGCGAGCATGCGCTGACCAACTGGCAAGTGTCTTCACTGACATTTTCAACCTCTCCCTGTCCGAGTCTGTAATACCAATATGTTTTAAGCAGACCACCATAGTGACTGTGCCCYAGAACACAAAYGTAACCTGCCTAAATGATTACCGACCCGTAGCACTCACGTGGACACAAAGGAACTTGAKGCTCTCAACCTGCTCCACTACAGCCCCGTCGATGAGAATGGGGGCGTGCTCGGTCCTCCTTTTCCTGTAGTCCACAATAATCTCCTTAGTCTTGGTTACGTTGAGGGATAGGTTGTTATTCTGGCACCACCCYGCCAGGTCTCTGACTTCCTCCCTATAGGCTGTCTCATCATTGTCGGTGATCAGGCCTACCACTGTTGTGTCGTCTGCAAACTTAATGATGGTGTTGGAGTCATGCCTGGCCATGCAGTTGTGGGTAATTTGATGGGAGGTGACGTTCTGCCTGTGTTGGGGATGTGTTTCTTTTCGGCAGGGCATAGCAGATTTCCTTGTAAGCGTCCGGGTTAGAGTCCTGCAGCCTTGT
>NC_036871.1:2914882-2943414 GCF_002910315.2 Salvelinus sp. IW2-2015
ATGAACAGGGAGTACAGGAGAGGACTGAGCATGCACCCCTGGGGAGCTCCAGTGTTGAGGATGAGTGGCAGATGTGTTACTACCTACCCTCACACCTGGGGGCGGCCCGTCGCACACGCTGTGAGAGTGGCCAGATCCAGCACCTTGAAAGCGGCAGCTCTACCCTTTAGCTCAGTGCGAATTTTACCAAGAAGGAGAGTGATGGGGAGCTGCATCAGATGACCTGGCCTCCACAATCACCTGACCTCAACACAATTGAGATGGTTTGGGATGAGTTGGACTGCAGAGTAAAGGAAAAGCAGCCAACAATTGCCCGCATTATGTGGMAACTCCTTCAAGACTGTTYGAAAAGCATTCCAGGTGACTACCTCATGAAGCTGGTTGAGAGAATGCCAAGAATGTGCAAAGCTTTCATCAAGGCAAAGGGTGGCTACTTTGAAGAATCAAAATGTAAAATAACACTTTTTTGGTTACTARATGATTCCATATGTGTTATTTTATAGTTTTGATGTCTTCACTATTATTTTACAATGTAGAAAATAGTAAAAATAGAGAAAAATCCTTGAATGAGTAATAAGTGTCCAAACTTTTAACTGTTTTGTACAGATAATTATCAGTATCAGGTTATAAACGCTGGTAAACACTCAAATACATTTCGTTAAAAAAAAATCCACAAAGGTAATGCATTGGGCCTTTACTAGTCTTGTAGTAGAGGACCAATTATTTGTTGCAATGTTTAGAATCCTCTTGACCTTGAGCGTGAAGATTCATTTCCGGGTTATGTTTTTTCATGGCCTTCAAAATAAATGCCCTCTATAATTGAAKACATGTATTTTTTCAATAAATATGCTAAAATATTTGTATGATGAATAATATTATTGTAACTATAAGGTACAAATGCACGTTGTGTGGTTGATCGATTTTTWATTTGATTTCCGGAAGTAACTTTTTTTTCTGCCTCAAACTTCCGACTGGAWTTGTTTACGACWAGAACGTWTACCGCTTTTGTCAAYTWAACGTCAGAGTTGATTTTTCGTCGCAAGTAAAAGGCAAGCTTACGAAACAGGTTATGAAAATTAACACAGCAGGTTAGCGTAATTTTATTGAAATTGTTGTGCTTTTTACTTATATTTTCCAATAACTGGATCCCTTCTAACCATTACCAAGTGATTTTTTAAAAATATATAATATGGCGCTACCGGCTGTCAATCGTGCGCTCTTTGCTAATAGGAGTCAAATAAAACCATTTATTTCAGAGGTCTTACGCAACCTGTCATTAAGTAGCCGATTKAATTTTAAGACACAATCATTGCAATGTCTGAAAACGGCGACTTCTCAATCGAATGCTGTTACTGTGCACAGAAGGTCACAGCTATACCGAATATGCGAAAGCAATGGGGATGGAAATAGTCGTGCTACGAGTAACTGGACTTATGCAATGTGGAGTGCAATTGGTGAGTTATTGTCATGTTAGATAGGTTACAGTACTCTTCCTTAGTGGGTGTCATTGTCAGTACTTTAAATTGCAGTCAAAAGGCTATCATCAATCCATCTTTTCCATTGATTTACATAGCTATGAGTGCTTCATCATGAAATGCAATTACAAGAACATGTATTTGTATTTCTACATGTGAATACTCATAACCGGCCATTTAAGTCATTAAGTGACTTGAATGTTTTATAATGCATCCCTCTCTCTCCTTCGTGATAGCGTTTTCTCTCTTCGGCAAAGCTGAGGAGGACACCAGAACTGAAGCTCAGAAGAAAGAAGATGAGGTCATTTTACTTTTGAAGAGAGCCAAGGTAGCTAATTGTCATCACTGTAGGCAACTCCTCAATGTAGTTTTTTTTAGCAGTAATCTAAACAAGAGGGCTACAGTAGCACGTAGCCCTTGATCGTGACTCTCAGTTCAATTACATTACACATAAGTRATTGGYCGAAGGTGTCTTATGTATGGGGGAGTTATGTTAAGATCCCAGACGCTCAATCTGAACGTTAAAACACGCCGCTTGCGGTACGGTTTTAGGAGCATAAGGACCTTYTAAAAAAAAATACCTAAAGGTTAAATTGATACACACCGTGGTAGTGTTCTCCATGTTACAGAGCTTGTTCATGAAAACAGACATAAGACGAGGCAAACACCTGTGCTAATTAGCTATCTAGCTTTCTCCGAACATTTGTCTGTAAGCCAACTCGGGAAGCGTAGCGGAAATGTACACTGAACAAAAATATAAACCCAACATAGTAAATTTGACCCTGTATTCATGATGAATAAAAACATCCCCAATTTTCCATCGCACAAAAGCTTATTCTCTAAATGTTGTGCACAAACTTGTTTGATCCCTGTTAGTATTTCTCCATTGTCAAGTAAATCCATTCACCTGACAGTGTGCAATTGATGTCTAAAAGCTTAGGAGCGAATTGCATGTTGGCTGCAGAATGTCTACCAGAGCTGTTGCCAGAGAATTTCATTTTCATTTCTCTACCATAAGCCGCTTTCATCGTTGTTTTAGGAATTTGGAAGTATTCCAACCGCGCCTACAACTGTAGACCACGTGCATGCGTCGTGTGGAGAGCGGTTTGCTAATGTCACATTGTGATAAGATGCCCCATGTTGGCGGATGCGTTTAGTATGGCAGGCATAAGCTACGGACACGAACACAATTTGCATGTTATCGATGGCCAATTTTAAAGATTAAAAACACAGTGACGAGTTCCTGAGGCCATTTTTTATTTTTTATTTAACACCTATTTTTGACCATCCGATTGCATATCTGTATTCCCAGTCATATGAAATCCATAGATTAGGCCTAATGAATTCATTTCAATGAGTAATTTCCTTCATATGAACTGTAACTCAGTAAAATCAATAAAATGTGTTTTGCGATTTTTATATTTGTTTCATGTATCCTCGGATGGAGGCAACCATAGCTATATGGACCTTGCAAAACTGCATAGTAGTTATTTTTTTTTTTTTTTAAGGATTCATTCTCGCTGATGAAAATAAGGACATATTGTTCGAAACTGTATCGCAAGCGATTTATCATTGACTTTTCTAAATATTAAAACACAGATTCAGAATTGTAGTTCACATGAGCCAGTTGTGGGCGACGCTAATGGCTGAAACTGTAGGGAGAAGGCAAATGCCACCTAGAGTTTGAGAGCTACACTACCGTCAAAAGTTTTAGAACACCCTACTCATTCAAGGTTTCTCTTTAGTTTTACTATTCTCACATGTAGAATAATAGTGAAGACATCACATATGAATAACACATATGGAATCATTAGAACAAAAGTGTTAACAAATCAAATGTATATTTGATATCTTCAAATAGCCACCCTCTTTCTTGATGACAGCTTTTAACACTACTTTGCCATTCTCTCAACCAGCTTCATGAGGTAGTTACCTGGAATAACATTTAAATTAACATGTGTGCCTTGTTAATTTGTGAATTTCATTCCTCATTGCGTTTGAGCCAATAAGTTGTGTTTTGACAAGTGGGGGATATACAGATGATAGCCCTATTTGGTGAAAGACCAAGTCCTATTATGGCCGTTCCTGTAGGTTCCATGCTACTACAAACTTCGCAGAGTACGACCCTGCCTCACGCAGAAGCGGCGCAGGTCCTAATCCAGGCACTTGTCATCTCCCGTCTGGATTACTGCAACTCGCTGTTGGCTGGCTCCTGCCTGTGCCATTAACCCCTACACTCATCCAGAACGCCGCAGACCCGTCTGGTGTTCAACCTTTCCCAAGTTCTCTCACGTCACCCGCTTCCCTCCGCTCTCTCCACTGGCTTCCAGTTGAACTCGCATCCGCTACAAGACCATGGTGCTTGCTACGGCAGTTGAGGGGAACGCACCTCCGTACCTTCAGGCTCTGATCAGGCCCTACACCCAAACAAGGCACTGCGTTCTCCACCTCTGGCCTGCTCTCCCACTTCTGAGGAAGACAGTTTCCCGCTAGCCCAGTCAAAACTGTTCGCTGCTCTGGCACCCCAATGGTGAACAAACTCCCCACGACGCCCAGGTCAGCGAGTCAATCACCACTTCCGAGACACCTGAAACCCCACCTCTTTAAGGAATACCTAGGATAGGATAAATAATCCTTCTACCCCCCCCCCCCCCCCCCCTTAAAATGAGTTTGATGCACTATTGGAAAGTGGTTTTCCACTGGATATCATAGGTGAATGCACCAATTTGTAAGTCGCTCTGGATAAGAGCGTCTGCTAATGACTTAAATGTAAATGTAATGGCAAGAACAGCTCAAATATGCAAAAAGAAACGACATTACTTTAAGACATGAAGGTCAGTCAATTCCAAGAACTTGTGAACCATTCTCAATTGGACTTATTTGCCAAAAGATGACATGCAATCTCATGAACCAAAAGTGCCAAGTCAATGACAGCATTTTTATTGCATCAATTCAGAGTGAACTGTTTATCTGTCAATGACATTTGTATAATGTCTTTCTTTACATTATGTACATTATATACATTACATTATGTCCGAGTAACATTGATGTGTCTTCTGTCCCAGCTCAGTATAATGCGGGGGCAGCTGCATGGAGCCAACGGATTCCTTCACCAGGCAATTGCGCTGGCCCACCAGTCTCACAATACACAAGCAATCATCTACACCTACAGCCTGGTAAAAGCCATGATGATAAATAGTGATGTTTTTAAAGTCTCTTCTGTGCTCATGTTGTCAAGATGGAAAAAGGTGTATTTTGCTTACTGAGGCATTTTTGTAAGCGTTTTTAATTTGTCATAGCAATAAAGTTTGCATAAAAACTCTGCAGTAGATCATTTTATTTTCCCCTGTCTCTACAGATGGCAAACCTTGCCTATGTCCAAGGTGAGCTGGATAATGTGAGTAATAGCAGAGGTCGCCATCTCTTTCTCCCTTCTTCAGTGAACTACTTGCTGTCCCACTTTTGGTATTTATTAGGTACACTCGGCAATGTGACAATGTCAGTCACTCCGTGGTTACTTCCTGCTGATCGAYATCAACAACAAAGTTTAAATCTGGCAAGAAGACTGCCACTATTGGCGCTTCCCAGTGTATGTATGCTTCAAAGGAGGGCAGAAATTAAGAGCCAACAGAGGAAGTCTGGGCATCTTTAATTCGTGTTGTTGATGTCTGTTAGCTAGAGGTCAAGATGATGTCATAATGCGGAGTCTACCGTAATAATAAATAATAATACATTTATTTTATATACAGTTGAGGTCGGAAGTTTATGTACACTTATTTTGGAGTCATTAAAACTAGTTTTTCAACCACTCCACACATTTCTTGTTAACAAACTATAGTTTTGGCAAGTCGGTTAGGACATCTACTTTGTGTACGACAAGTCATTTTTCCAACAATTGTTTWCACACAGATTATTTKATTTATAATTCACTGTATCACAATTCCAGTGGGTCAGAAGTTTACATACACTAAGTTGACTGTGCCTTTAAACAGCTTGGACAATTCCATAAAATGATGTCATGGCTTTAGAAACTTCTGATAGGCTAATTTACATAATTTGAGTCAATTGGAGGTGTACCTGTGGATGTATTTTAAGGCCTACCTTCAAACTCAGTTCCTCTTTGCTTGACATCATGAGAAAATCAAAAGAAATCAGCCAAGACCTCCGAAAAAATTTGTAGCCCTCCACAAGTCTGTTTCATCCTTGGGAGCAATTTCCAAATGCCTGAAGGTACCACGTTCATCTCTACAAACAATAGTACGCAGGTATAAACACCTTGGGACCACGCAGCCGTCATACCGTTCAGGAAGGAGTGGCGTTCTGTCTCCAAGAACTGAACGTACTTTGATGTGAAAAGTGCAAATCAATCCCAGAACAACAGCAAATGACCTTGTGAAGATGCTGGTGGACACTGGTACAAAAGTATCTATATCCACAGAAACAAGTCCAATATCAACATAACCTGAAAGGCCGCTCAGCAAGGAAGAAGCCACTGTTCCAAAACCACCATTAAAAAWAGCCAGAKTACYGTTTGCAACTGRAAATGGGGACAAAGATGGTACTTTTTGGAGAAATGTCCTTTGGTCTGATGAAACAATAATAMAAATGTTTGGAGGAAAAAGGGGGAGGCTTGCAASCTGAAGAACGTCATCCCAACTGTGAAGCACGGGGGTGGCAGCATCATGTTGTGGGGGTGCTTTGCTGCAGGAGGGACTGGTGCAGCTCACAAAATAGATGGCTTCATTAGGAAGGAAAATTATGTGAATATATTGAAGCAACATCTCAAGACATCAGTCAGAAAGTTGAAGCTTTGTCGCAAATGGTTCTTCCAAATGGACAATGACCCCAAGCATACTTCCAAAGTTGTGGCAAAATGGCTTAAGGACAACAAAGTCAAGGTATTGGAGTGGCCATCACAAAGCCCTGACCTCAATCCTACAGAAAATTTGTCGGCAGAACTGAAAAAGCATGTGCGAGAAAGGAGGCCCACAAACCTGACTCAGTTACACCAGCTCTGTCAGGAACTTATTGTGGGAAGCTTGTGGAAGGCTACCCGAAACGTTTGACCCAAGTTAAACCATTTAAAGGCAATGCTACCAATTACTAATTGAGTGTATGTAAACTTCTGACCCACTGGGAATGTGATGAAAGAAATAAAAGCTGAAGTAAATCACTCTACTATTATTCTGACATTTCACCTTCTTAAAAAAAAGTTGTGATCATAACTGACCTAAGACAGGGAATTTGTATTAGGATTAATTGTCAGGAATTGTGAAAAACTGAGTTTAAATGTATTTGGCTAAGGTGTATGCAAACTTCCGACTTAAACTGTAGCTCTTTTCATTACAAACAATAATCTCAAAGTCGCTTTTTAAAACAAACATATGTAGGGATCTGGCAGTTCATAGTTGGTCTTCCACAGCTTCAGATGTCTAGGCAGTTTGGAAAGGCATGAAGTCAGTCGGTAGCTTGAGTGGAGGGCGCATCGATGATACAGACAGGTAGGGAGACAACGTCAGTCAGATAATGGTAGACAGGCCCGGAGCTCTTCATCAGGCACTTTGTCTCCTCTTCCGTAAGTAGGCTCGGTCACCCGCTATCAAAGCGTAGCACCCACCCGGGTAATGTTTTGGCGACTGTAAAAGCGGCAGAAAACATTTCGACAATAGTCTGGAACWGTCTCCCARGAGGCGAGCCTCTGCCATTGCCTCACATCACAGTCCCCACATCCTTCCAGGAACCGGAACAGGTGGAACAAAACGCCAGTGATGTGAAAGCCATTCAGTTTTACTAAGCTCATAATGCGTTCATAAGTATATTCTTAAAGTATCAATACTATATCATTAATTGAAATGACCATTGAGTTGAGGTAAATATGCTAGATTGTACTTTTTTTTTTTTTTTCATGTTTGGTGTTTTGAGCTGTTTTGCCGACTTCCAGTGACCCCTGTGCTCTTCTCCCKCAGGCAGAGAAACTGTTCAAAGCGGCCATGAGTTTCATGTTGTCCGGAGGAACACCAGAGGTGAGGGTTGGTCATGTGTTTAAGTAATAGGTTAATAGATGAGGAATGTCGTGACAACTGGACAGTAGAGTCATTGGGTACTGTGGCATCTTTCTGATTTTGAAATGAAGAGAATAATCTGTCATTCTGAACAAAGGAGGACTGTCTGGAATAAATAGGCTTTGGCTCTGTTGAATTGTTGTTGTGTATGTTGCGTTGTTGTCTAGACACTCAATGCTATTGCTGCTTCAGTTTTTTRCCCCTTCTTTTCAAAGGACGACAATGGGGTCATTGAGATGTCCTTGAAGCTTGCTACCATATATGCCGGCCAGAATAAGTAAGTGGACTTCAAAAGTGGAGCAATTGAATCAATTTCGTTCTTTTACAACCAAACGWACACTACCGTTCAAAAGTTTGGGGTCACTTAGAAATGTCCTTGTTTTCCATGAAAACATACATGAAATGAGTTGCAAAATGAATAGGAAATATAGTCATGATGTTGACAAGGTTATAAATAATGATTTTTAATTGAAATAATAATTGCTTCCTTCAAACTTTGCTTTTGTCAAAGAATCCTCCATTTGCAGCAGTTACAGCCTTGCAGACCTTTGGCATTCTAGTCGTCAATTTGTTGATTTAATCTGAAGAGATTTCACCCCATGCTTCCTGAAGCACCTCCCACAAATTGGATTGGCTTGATGGGCACTTCTTACGTACAATAGGGTCAAGCTGCTCCCACAACAGCTCAATAGGGTTGAGATCCGGTGACTGTGCTGGCCACTCCATTATAGACAGAATACCAGCTGACTGCTTCTTCCCTAAATAGTTCTTGCATAGTTTGGAGCTGTGCTTTGGGTCATTGTCCTGTTGTAGGAGGAAATTGGCTCCAATTAAGCGCCGTCCAGAGGGTACGGCATGGCGTTGCAAAGTGGAGTGATAGCCTTCCTTCTTCAAGATCCCTTTTACCCTGTACAAATCTCCTACTTTACCTCCACCAAAGCACCCCCAGACCATCACATTGCCCCTACCATGCTTGACAGATGGTGTCAAGCACTTCTCCAGCATCTTTTCATTTTTTCTGCGTCTCACGAATGTTCTTCTTTGTGGTCTGAACACCTCAAACTTAGATTTGTCTGTCCATAACACTTTTTTCCAATCTTAATTGTGTCTGTTCTTTTGTCCATCTTAATCTTTTATTTTTATTGGTCAGGGTGAGATATGGCTTTTTCTTTGCAACTCTGCCTAGAAGGCCAACATCCCGGAGTCGCCACTTCACTGTTGACGTTGACACTGGTGTTTTGCGGGTACTATTTAATGAAGAAATTTAATTTAATTTAATGAAGAAACAGACTTGTGAGGCGTCTGTTTCTCAAACTAGACACTCTAATGTACCTGTCCTCTTGCTCAATTATGCACCGGGGCCTCCCACTCCTCTTTCTACTCTGGTTAGAGCCAGTTTGTGAAAGGAGTAGTACACAGCGTTGTACGAGATCTTCAGTGTCTTGGCATTTTCTCGCATGGAATAGCCTTAATTTCTCAGAACAAGAATAGACTGGCGAGTTTCAGAAGAAATTCTTTGTTTCTGGCCATTTTGAGSCTGTAATCGAACCCACAAATGCTGATTCTCCAGATACTCAACTAGTCTAAAGAAGGCCAGTTTTATTGCTTTTGTAATCAGGACAACAGTTTTCAGCTGTGCTAACATAATTTCAAAAGGGTTTTCTAATGATCAATTAGCCTTTTAAAATGATAAACTTGGATTAGCTAACACAATGTGCCATTGGAACACAGGAGTGATGGTTGCTGATAATGGGCCTCTGTACGCCTATGTAGATATTCCATAAAAAATCTGTTTCCAGCTGCAATAGTGATTTACAACATTAACAATGTCTACACTGTATTTCTGATACATTTGATGTTATTTTAATGGACAAAAAATGTGCTTTTCTTTCAAGAACAAGGACATTTCTAAGTGACCCCAAACTTTTGAACGGTAGTGTATATATTTTTTAATGTAAATGGAAGGTTTTAGAAGGGTCCAGACACTTTTGTTGTTGATTTCACTTGTTTTTGACAAACTTATGCCAACCAGCGATTCACTTCCTCATCCTCGTTGTGCAGTACGGGGGCTCTGAAAAAATACGAACAAATGCTCCAAAAACACCCAAATATATCCTTTTAGAAAAGCAACATTTATTCATACATTGATACAGGTATTTAGATATTGTACATATGAAATTGTGTAATTCTGAACTTTATCCGTAACGTTATATTTCATTTTGTGGCAACTCGAGCAATACCTTTCCGTCTATTCTYGCAGCAGGCTACACGGAGAATGAAACAGCTGGATAGGGAAAACCGCTTGAGTCGTGCAAAATTGAATATTAGGAGGCATATTTGCTTCAAATTCCATTTAAWAGATGTAAATACGTTTTGGATAGGAGCTAGCCAGCTTAGTTGAAGAGAGTGCAGCATACACCATCAAATAGGGTTTCAAGCCAAAGCCAAGCTTTTAAGTTGAGAAATCATTTTCTGTGGTTGGCTGTAGTCAGAGATGGGCAGTATTTCTGTTACATGTATTTGAAATAATTATTTTAATTACTTTTGAGTATTTTGTATGTTGTATTACACTGGAATGAACTATACTCAAATATATTTTGTAACAAGATACTTTCGAAAGCTGTAATTTGTATTTTCAAATTACTCTTATTTTCTCTTTTTTTTTTTATAGTGGTTCTCAATTTTGTGGCCCCCTTTCACCCTACATTGGTATCAAAAGTCTGATGGCATGATGGTGTGGTAAGAGAATCTGCTAAATGAACTAAATTTAAGGAGTTGCGCACTGCAAATGAAGGTAAATTCCATTTGAGCTGAGAAAGGCAGCGTTTACCGTATGCTTTGCAGTTGTTCATTTTCACATATATTTCTTTTTTGATCATTTAGCAGACGCTCTTATCCAGAGTGACAGTGTATTCAGCTAAGGTAGATACACAACAACATATTGCAGTTATAGCTAGAAAGAAGTTTATGTAACCGTTACGGAGAATGTTGATGCTGTTCGGCCGGCAACTTGCACATGTATTTTAAAATACTAAATACAATACTTTTGCAAAAGTTGGTCATTTGGGTATTTTGTAGTTGTATTTTGTCATTTTATGCCCATCCCTGGTTATAGTCCTGTAGTATATTATTATAACATGACTACATTTCACGATCCACCCCCAAATTCTACATACCACAGTTCACCATGTATGATGTGTAACCTTATATTAAATGAATGTTTTTCTTTTTTCTCAGGAATGACCTGGCAGAGACTGGTTTCCAGTTTTGCACTGAATCCCTTGAAGCCAAGTTAGAGAAATTCAAGGAACTTCCTGCTGAGGAACAGTCAGGTATCTAATGACCAAACCTTCAAATTGTTTTTTGTTGCTGTAATAGCATAATATTCTATGTTTTGTGGGTGGGTGTGTGTGTGGCACAACTTCCTAATGGTCCGCCACACTGATACTCAACAGGGGGGCCCCACAGGGTAGCGTGCTCAGCCACCTCCTGTAATCCCTGTTCACCCACGTCTCCAACTCAATCAAGTTTGCTGACAACACAACAGTGATAGGCCTGATTACCAACAACGACGAGACAGCCTACAGGGAGGTGGTGAGAGCCCTGGCGGAGTGGTGCCAGTAAAATAACCTGCACCTTCGAGACTGCTGTCTTATCTACATAATCATTGAACACTGGTCACTTTAATAATGTTTACATGCTGTTTTACCCACTTTGTGTATATGCTGTATTCTAGTCATAGCTCATCCTATATACAGTAACTATTGCTATACACACACCATACTGTATACTCACATTTACATAAGTATTCAGACCCTTTACTCAGTACTTTGTTGTARCACCTTTTGGCAGTGATTACAGCCAAAGTCTTCTTTGGTATGACGCTACAAGCTTGGCACATCTGTATTTAGGGAGTTTCTCAGATTCTTCGCTGCAGATCCTCTCAAGCTCTGTCAGGTTGGATGGGGAGCGTTGTTGCACAGCTATTTTCAGGTCTCCAGAGATGTTCGATCGGGTTCAAGTCCAGGCACTGGCTGGGCRACTCAAGGACATTCAGAGACTTGTCCTGAAGCCACTTCTGCCTTGTCTTGGCTAAGTGCTTAGGGTCGTTGTCCTGTTGGAAGGTGAACCTGTAGCCCTAATCTGAGGTCCTTAGTCCTTTGGAGCAGGTTTTCATCAAGGATCTCTCTAGTCTGCTCCGTTCATCTTTTCCTCGACCCTGACTAGTCTCCCAGTCCCTGCCTTTGAAAAACATCCCCACAGCATGATGCTGCCACCACCATGCTTCATTATAGGGAGGGTGCCAGGCTTCRTCCAGATGTGACACTTGGCATTCAGGCCAAAGAGTTCAATCTTAATTTCATCAGACCAGAGAATCTTGTTTCTCATGGTCTGAAAGTCCTTTAGGTGCCTTTTGGCAAACTCCACGTGGGCTGTCGTGCCTATTTTACTGAGGAGTGATTTCTGTCTGGCCACTCTACCATAAAGGCCTGATTGGTGGCGAGCTGCGGAGATGGTTGTCCTTCTGGAAGGTTCTCTCATCTCCACAGAGGAACTCTGTCAGAGTGACCAGGTTCTTGGTCACCTCCCTGACCAATGCCCTTCTCCCCCAATTGCTTAGTTTGGCTGGGCGGCCAGCTCTAGGAAGAGTCTTGGTGGTACCAAACATCTTCCATTTAAGATTGATGAAGGCCACTATGTTCTTGGGGACCTTCAATGCTGCAGAAATGTTTTGGTACCCATCCCCAGATATGTGCCTTGACACAATCCTATCTCGGGGCTCTACGYACAATTCCTTCGACCTCATGGCTTGGTTTTTGCMCTGACATGCACTGTCAACTGTGGGACCTTATATAGAGAGGTGTGTGCCTTTCCAAATCATGTCCAATAAATTGAATTTACCACAGGTGGACTCCAAGTTGTAGAAATAGCTCAGGGATAATCAATGAAACAGGATGCACCTGAGCTCAATTTCGAGTCTCATCGCAAAGGGTCTGAATACATTGAAAACACAAAAAATGGATACACAAATGTCTAAACCTGTTTTTGCTATGTTATTCTGGATGTTGTGTGTAGATTGAGGACATTTTTTATTTAATCCATTTTAGAATAAGGCTGTAACAAAATGTGGGAAKAGTTAAGGGGTCTGAATAATTATACARACAGTTGAAGTTGGAAGTTTACATACACTTAGGTTGGAGTCATTAAAACTAGTTTTTCAACTACTCCACAAATTTCTCGTTAACAAACTATAGTTTTGGCAAGTCGGTTAGGACATCTACTTTGTGCATGACACAAGTAATTTTTCCAACAATTGTTCACTGACAGATTATTTCACTAATAATTCACTGTATCACAATTCCAGTGGGTCAGACGTTTACATACAGTAAGTTGGCTGTGCCTTTTTAAACAGCTTGGAAAATTCCAGAAAATTATGTCATGGCTTTAGAAGCTTTTGATAGGCTAATTGACATCATTTGAGTCAATTGTGGGTGTATCTGTGGATTTATTTCAAGGCCTACCTTCAGACTCRGTGCCTCTTTGCTTGACATCATGGGAAAATCAAAAGAAATCAGCCAAGACCTCAGGAAAAAAAAWTGTTGACCTCCACAAGTCTGTTTCATCCTTGGGAGCAATTTTCAAARGCCGGAAGGTACCACGTTCATCTGTACAAACAATAGTARGCAAGTATAAACAGCATGGGYCCACGCAGCCGTCATACCGCTCAGGAAGGAGAGGCATTCTGTCCTAGAGCTGAACGTACTTTGGTGRGTAAAGTGCAAATCAATCCCAGAACAACAGCAAAGGACCTGGTGAAGATGCTGGAGGACACTGGTACWAAAGTATCTATATCCACAGTAAAACGAGTCCAATATAGACAACCTGAAAGGCCGCTCAGCAAGGAAGAAMRSARTGCTCCAAACCCGCCATAAAAAAGACAGCCGACTGTTTGCAGCTGCACATGGGGACAAATATCATACTTTTRGGAGAAATGTCCTCTGGTCTGATGAAACAATAATAGAACTGTTTGGCCATAATGACCATCGTTATATTTGGAGGAAAAAGGGGGAGGCTTGCAAGCCCAAGAACACCATCCCAACCGTGAAGAACGGGGGTGGCAGCATCATGTTGTGGGGGTGCTTTGCTGTAGGAGAGACTGGTGCACTTCACAAAATAAATGGCATCATGAGGAAGAAAAATTAAGTGGATATATTGAAGCAACATCTCAAGCCAAAATTCACCAAACTTATTGTGGGAAGSTTGTGGAAGGCTACCCGAYACGTTTGACCCAAGTTAAACCATTTAAAGGCAATGCTACCAAATACTAATTAGGTGTATGTGAACTTCTGACCCACTGGGAATGTGATGAAAGAAATAAAAGCTGAAATAAATCTTTCTTTCTACTATTATTCTGGCATTTCACATTCTTAAAATAGTGGGGATCCTCACTGACATACATACATACATACATACATACATACATACATACATACATACATACAGTACCACTCAAAAGTTCGGACACATCTACTCACTCCAGGGTTTCTTTATTTTTACTATGTTTTACATGGTAGAATAATAGTGAAGACATCAAAACTATGAAATCACACACATGGAATCACATAGTAACCAAAAAAGTGTTAAACAAATCAAATGTTATATTTGAGATTCTTCGAAGTAGCCACCCTTTGCCTTGATGACAGCTTTGCAGACTCTTGGCTTTCTCTCAACCAGCTTCATGAGGTAGTCACCTGCAATGCATTTCTATTAACAGGTGTGCCTTGTTAATTTGTGGAATGTATTTCCTTAATGCATTTCAGCCAATCAGTTGTGTTSTGTCAAGGAATGGGGGGGTATACAGAAGATGACTCTATTTGGTAAAAGACCAAATCCATATTATGGCAGAAAAGATCAAATAAGCAAAGAGAAACGACAGTCCGTTTCTTTGAGAGATGAAGGTCGGTCAATCCGGAAAATGTCAAGATCTTTGAAAGTTTCTTCAAGTGCAGTCGCAAAAACCATCAAGCTCTAAGATGAAACTGGCTCTCATGAGGACCGCGACAGGAAAGGAAGACCCAGAGTTACCTCTGCTGCAGAGGATAAGTTCATTACTTACCAGCTTCAGAAATTCACGGAGTTCAAGTAATAGATACATCTCAACTTTAACTGTTCAGAGGAGACTGTGTGAATCAGGCCTTCGTGGTTGAATTGCTGCAAAGAAACCACTACTAAAGGACACCAATAAGAAGAAGAGACTTGCTTGGGCCAAGAAACACGAGCAATGGACATTAGACCGGTAGAAATATGTCCTTTTTGTCTGAGTCCAAATTTGAGATTTTGGTTCCAACCGCTGTGTCTGCCATAACGAAGGGGTTGAATTTTTGACTCCAGACTTTTCAGCTTTTCATTTATGATTATTTATGTTAGTGGAATTATGTAAAAAAAAATATATATATATATATATATAATTATATTTTTTTACATAATTCCACTAACATTTTGAGGTATTGTGTGTAGGCCAGTGATGACAATCTCAATTTGATCCATTTTAAATTCAGGATGTGAAAGTCAATGCTTCCTGAAGGCACGGTATATTCCGGACTCTGAAGAAATACATTTTTATAAGATGCAGAAAAGAAGATGTAACAACATAATTCCAGTGGTCACTGCCACACATTTGCCAGGAAAACGGAATAATCAGATAAAGACAAGTATGACTCATGAAAACGATGGGTCGAAGACGGTCAGTTCTGAGAGGGTGTCTGAWTAATCCACTCTCACCTTCGCATTGTGCTGTTGGCATTGACTCCTTAGCTTCCAGGGGTTGTAGCAAGCTACAGTAGCTGCTATCCACTACAGCACATGAATACTCTGGTTCTCTGGTATCACTATAGCAAACCTGGAAGGAAGGGAGAAAGAGGTCAACTAAAATTTAGATTTTCCTCAAGACAGTGACYGCAGTTGGAAGTCAACTCTTATGACTGTTTATGACATGCGCTAGCTGAATATATCATTACTGTGACAGTGTAATATAGGTCTATGGCAGAGGTATCAAGTTGAGTGTTTTCCTTAATTTGCTCTTACTTTCTGCCAAGTGGTGCCACTTTGACCTGCTGGTCTGGAGGGACCTTTGGCCACCCTCTGGGTTTATCTGTGGGTAAAATATGGAAAAAATCAGAGGGGGAGAAGGGTAAAAAAAAAAAAAAAAAGGAAATACAAATTGGATTTGTTACTTTGAGCCTGAGCACACATGCGACACTGTCCAATTACAGGTATCCTAAAACTCCAAACTACCGTAGATTCAAAAGGAACTATAACCAGTAGTACTGCAACCCTAGTCTAGGAGTTAAGTTAATCATGCTCCTCCAAAGCAAAACGTACTGTTGTGAGTTAGAATAGTAGAATACACAAGGTTAATGATGAGTCCAGACTTTGTGGTCCCCACCCCCATCAAAGTTGCCCATCCCTGCTTTAGACTAAGGCTAAGCCTGCAGTGTTTTCCGAGACTGCGCTCTCTTCCCTTTTTCCTCCCTCTCCTGTACCTCTTCCGCCCTCCTGGACTTGCGTCTGTCCTCCCGTTCTTTCACATCTATTTCTCCACCTTTCTGCCACCTCCTTCTCTTTAGTCTTTCCAACTCTATTTCTTCACCCCGTCTCTTTTTAGTTTTTAGTTGATCACTACCGGTCCATTCTTTTTGGAAGACCTCTTTTTTCATTTTCACTTTTTATTTTAAAGCAATCGCTCACCCAAATTTCATAATTTTTCTTATCTTTTTGAATTGGTCTATTCCAGGAGTGACTGCAACAGTGAGTGTATGGTGCGTTCACTCCTGACCCTTAGATTACTTCCCAGGTAAGAAGACGATTCAAGAATGACGACATTTGGGTGAACTTTCCCTTCAAAACTCACAATCATCCATTTCTGTCAATTTCTTTCGTCACTTGTTATTCTCCCAAAAACTCTTGCGGTCTCCTTTAACTCATCCTCATCTTTCTCTTTCCTCTGGAGTATTCTCTTACTTTCCAAATAATTTACTTACTCTCAATTTTGTTTTCTTTTATCAGTCTGCTCGTTACCGTGATCTGTCCATTCTTACATCATCAGTCTGGAAATTGCCATTTTCTTTGGCAATTCTCGCCCTCCTTTTCTGCCGCTCTTTCCTTTCCCTTGCTTCAGTCTCCATCTTTGTACAATTACTTTTTTAAGGTGTACGTTCTCATTCCTATCCTGCCTCTCTTTTCCTTACTCTTTATCTCCTGCAGACTGAGTTCCTTTCTCAGCATCTTCTCTTCCCTCTATCCTCTCCCCTGCCTGCCTCCACGACTTCCTTTCTCCTTCTGATCTCTCCATCATGTGAAGCTCATTTCTACTCCTGTGGTTTGAAATCAGTTTCGCTATTCTCTCCTTCTCCACTTCTCTGTTGAAGGCTCACTCATATCCTCCATCCTCATCTCTCTCCACCTCGCCTCTCTTCATCTCATCTTTCTCCTTCTGCCCACTCTTCATTCTTCCATTGGTGAGAAGATTACAAAGAATCAATCTTCCACAAACCATGTGCAATTGCGTGTCTCTGGCAGCGTTTGGAACTGCCTATATGCGGTCYAGAACGCAGAGTTCTTCTCAGCCTATGCTGCCCTTCAGTCCCTTGACCTTTTTGTCTCTGACGGAGACATGGCTCACCCCACAGAACACTGCTACTCCAGCTGCTTTTTCTTCATCTGACTATGTTTTCTGTCATAGTCCGAGAGCATCTGGTCGTCGCGATTTCTCCTAAGTGGAGATTTTCTCTTTTCTCCCTCTCACCTACCCATCTCCTCATTTGAATTCCATGCTGTCACTGTCATTTGTCCACTCAAGCTTAAAATTATTGTCATCCATCTCCCACCAGGTGCCCTTGGAGAGTTCCTCAATAAGCTTGACACCTTGATAAGCTAATTTCCTGACGATGGCTGACCGCTCTTCGTATTTGGCGACTTCAACCTCCTATTGTCTGCCTTCGATGAATTTCTTTCCAACTCTCTCGTTCCCCTCCTTGCCTCTTTTGACATACCCTTTCCCAATCCCCTCCAACTCACAAGGCAGGCAATACGCTTGACCTCATCTTTACTAGAGGCTGCTCGCCTACTAACCTCACTGCCACCTCCTTCCAGGTCTCTGATCACTACTTTGTTTCCTTTTCTGTCTCCCTTTCCTCCAACCCTACCACTCAGCCCCTACCCAGATGGTCATATGCCGTCGCAATCTTCTCTCTCGCTCTCAATCGTTAAGCCTTTGACACTGTGAACCATCAGATCCTCCTCTCCAACCTCAGGGCTTGGTGTCTCAGGCTATACACACTCTTGGATTGCATCCTACCTGGCAGGCCGCTCCTACCAGGTGATGTGAAGAGGATCTGTGTGTCTACCACGTACTCTCACTACTGGTGTCCCTCWGGGCTCGATTCTAGGCCCTCTTCTCTCTACACCAAGTCACTCGGCTCCGTCATATCCTCACATGGTCTCCTATCATTGCTATGCGGATGACACTCAACAACTTTTCTCRCCCCCCCTTCTGACATCCAGGTGGCGACACACATCTCTGGTTGCCTTGCAGATACACTACCGGTCAAGCGTTTTAGAACACCTACTCATTCAAGGGTTTTTATTTTATTTGTACTATTTTCTACATTGCAGAATAAGAGTGAAGACATCAAACTATGAAATCGCACACATGGAATCATGTAGTAACCAAAAAAAGTGTTAAACAAATCAAAARATATTTGAGATTCTACAAATAGCCACGCTTTGCCTTGACAGCTTTGCACACTCTTGGCATTCTCTCAATCAGATTTCCAACATATGCTGAGCAATTGTTGACTGCTTTTCCTTCACTCTGCGGTCCATCTCATCCCAAACCATCTCAATTTGGTTGAGGTAAGTGGATTTTGGAGCCCAGGTCATCTGATGCAGCACTCCATCACTCTCCTTATTGGTAAAATAGCTCTTACACATCCTGGAGGTGTGTTGGGTCATTGTCCTGTTGAAAAACAATTGATAGTCCCACTAAGCCCAAACCAGATGTGATGGTGTATCGCTGCAGAATGCTGTGGTAGCCATGCTGGTTAAGTGTGACTTGAATTCTAAATAATTCAGACAGTGTCACCAGCAAAGCACCATCACATCACCACCTCCATGCCTTACGGTGGGAAATGCACATGCGGAGSTCATCCGTTCACCCACACTGCGTCTCACAAAGACACGACGGTTGGAGCCAAAAATCTCAAATTTGGACTCACCAGACCAAAGGACAGATTTCCACCAGTCTAATGTCCATTGCTTGTGTTTCTTGGCCCAAGCAAGTCTCTTCTTCTTATTGGTGTCCTTTTAGTGGTTTCTTTGCAGCAATTTGACCATGAAGGCCTGACTCACGCAGTCTCCTCTGAACAGTTGATGTTGAGATGTGTCTATTACTTGAACTCTGAAGCATTTATTTGGGAAGTAATTTCTGAGGCTGGTAACTCTGATGAACTTATCCTCTGCAGCAGAGGTAACTGCGTCTTCCATTCCTGTGGCAGTTCTCATGAGAGCCAGTTTCATCATAGCGGTTGATGTTTTTTTTATCTGCACTTGAACTGCACTTAATTTTCCGTATTGACTGACCTTCATGTCTTAAATTAATGATGGACTGTTGTTTCTCTTTGCTTATTTGAGCTGTTCTTGCCATAATGTGGACTTGGTCTTTTCCCAAATAGAGCTATCTTCTGTACACCCCCCCCCCCCCCCCTTCCTTGTCACAACAACTGATTTGCTCAAGAAGGAAATAAATTCCACAAATTAACTTTTAACAAAGCACACCTGTTAATTAAAATGCATTCCAGGTGACTACCTCCATGAAGGTGGTTGAGAGAAGGGCAAGAGTGTGCAAAGCGATCGTCAAGGCAAACGGTGGCTACTTTGAAGAATCTAATTTTTTTCTAATTTTTGGATTATTTAACACTTTTTTGGAGTACTACATGATTTAATGTGTTATTTCATAGTTTTGATGTGTTCACTATTATTCTACACCGTAGAAACCCTTGAATGAGTAGGTGTTTTAAAACTTTTGACCGGTAGTGTATGTCAACTTGGATGTTGGCCCACCACTTCAAGCTCAACCTCGACAAGACGGAACTGCTCTACCTCCTTTGGAAGGCCTGCCCGCTCAAAGACCTCTCCGTCGCGGTTGACACCTTCACGGTGTCGCCCTCTCAGAGTGCAAAGAACCTTGGACAATAGCCTGTCATTCTCTGCAAACATCAAAGCAGTGGCCCGCTCCTGCAGGTTCATGCTGTACAACATCCGTAGAGTACGACCCTACCTCACTCAGGAACCGGCGCAGGTCCTAATCCAGTCACGTGTCCTCTCCTGTCTGGACTACTGCTACTTCGCTGTTGGCTGGGTTCCCCGCTTGTGCTATCAAACCCCTGCAACTTATCCTGAACTTTTCAACCTTGCCAACTTCTCATTTCACCCCACTCCTCCGCACACTCCACTGGCTTCCAGTCGAAGCTCGCATCCACTACAAGACCATGGTGCTTACCTACAGAACAGAAAGAGGAACTGCCCCTCCCTACCTTCAGGCTATGCTCAAACCCTACACCCCAACCCGAGCACTCAGTTTTGCCAGCTTGAGTCTCTTGGCCCTCCCACCCCTACAGGAGGGCATGTCCTGCTCAGCCCAGTCCAAGCTCTTCTCTGTCCTGGCACCCCAATGGTGGAACCATCTTCCCCCTGAAGCTAGGACAGCAGAGTCCCTGCCTTCTGAAAACATCTGAAACCCTACCTCTTCAAACAGTATCTTAAATAACCCTCTTCCTTTACCAGCACTTGCACTTCTCAAGCAGGTTTTCCTCCAGAACTTGCTCAATCCCTTTAACTTTTAATCCTTACAAGTCAAGTCCATGCCGATGACAGGCATTCCCATTGCACAATGCAGCCACAACCATGCTTGAAACTATGGAGTGTGTGTGTGGCCTGGCTGGTCTAGCAAAAATGCTTCTGCCTCAGGCAGGCGTAGGTTGTAGGGCCAGTATCGCGATACTCGTTAGTATCGTTGCAAGGAAARGAAACACGATGCCCATTTTTAACGTCTTTAGGAAAACAGCCCTAATGTTGTCATCCACAGTCGCATGTATTTATTTTCCAAGCTATATCACACAATACTTTACATTCAGCAGATTTTTAAAGGACCAAAGAATTTGGTCTGCTTCGTGTGACYTGATCCTCCTGAAAAGTTGTGAAACCTTGATTTTGTATGTGCATTRGACTTTCGTGACCCTTCCTTCTTGATATTGAGCTTGCTTGCTGACTGCATCCCTCCTCGTGTTTCTCCCTCTTTTCAGAGGAGTTGCGGATGGAGACCCGGCTGCTGCTGGGCCTGACCTTGGACTCCCACGCTCGCTACATGGCCGCCACACACCGCCTGAGCCGGGCGGCACTGGACTACAAGCGAGCCCTACTTATCTGCCAGGAAGAGCAGGGAGAGACCCACCCACAGGTACCAGTTAAATGTTTAATCATTMTAGATAGAGAGAACGCCTGCTTTTTGTTCTCTCCACAAAGTTGAATGGATTATTTTAAAATATATATCTGAGTTCAAATGTCTTCTTTGTTTATTGCAACATCACTGAAATGAAGAAACAATGTTTATACAACCTAGTGGGTTGGGACCTAAAGACTTACCGTCACCTCTACTGTGGTGTTAAAGACAATTGACAAGAAAGTAATATTCTTCTTGGTCTTCTACAGTCGCTGGTGCTGCTGAGTGACCTGGCCACCATCCTGGACCTGCAGGGCCGCCACGATGAGGCCCTGCCCCTGGTAAAGCAGGCCGTGGAGCTGAGCAGAGAAGCCGGCCACCCTGACCAGCACGTGTTGTTGGGAAACATGGCAGGCGTCCTACTGCACAATGGTAAGGAGGGCTAAAGATGAGGACTGAAATTCTAGGAGTGCCTCGGTTTCCTCTTTCCTCAACACAAGTCAGTTTTCAATGTCAAAACGTTAGCTTTTTATTGAGAATTACTCAATTAATGTTGCTCAGTTGMTYSAYKAMSSKTMRTSRAKCGTCAAGATAGTGGGTTCGATTCCCAGGACCACCCGAACGTAAAAAATGTGGCATGTATGACTAAGTCACTTTGGATAAAAGTGTCTAAATGGCATATTATATTTCTCTATGCACGTTATCCTTCTGGTACAGGTCAGTTTTATAATTTGGTGCAGCTGCATAAGTAACTGTAACTGTACAGGCCATTAACATTTAATGGATAACATTTTGTTCAAGGAGGTACTGTGAAGACTTAGCGCTGTTAATATCGGAGAATATCTCTGTCGTGTTCATTACGGCACGCAACAGAAAACGTTTTAACTATTTGTAACAGAAAATAAAACTGAGTTTCTTATTGGAGAAACCCAATTCCTGTTTCAGTCCGTTTTTGTTAATTTCATGTCAAATGAACAAAATCTTTGTGTGTTCCCCCTGGTCCAGGTCTGTTTGAGGAGTCTGTGAAGCTGTACAAGGAGGCCCTGGCGCTGGCCCAGTCCGTAGGAGATGAAGAAGCAGTAGAGCAGATCCGGGAGGGGCTGAAAGAGGTGGGCAACAGGAGGAAAGCAAAGAAGGCGGAAACAGAAGCCCCTAAGACTGGGACCGAAGCCCCCAAGACTGGGACCGAAGCCCCCAAGACTGGGACCGAAGCCCCCAAGACTGAGACCGACTGACCAGTTGGATCAACCAAACGAATATTAACACAACCCCAAGCCATCTCTCTGAACCTTTGTTTGCAAATCTGAAGGGACCGAAATTCGATGGGTCATGTATGCACAAGATACGGAGCATATGGCATATAGAGTAGCTCAGGAGGAGAAGGAGAAATGCAATAACACAATCACACTGTTTTCAAGACAACAATTTTATCTTACTATGGGCATGCAACAATCTCATCTGTGAAACCCTGCAATGTTTTTGTCTGTATTGTGTGAAATCTCACTCCAATGAGGTGTTCTTTTGTTGTCAGTTTGGCTCAAGATGTAAGGGGAAAGACTTGGAGCTAAAATAAGTAAGACCAAAGCCGGAATTCAGTCAAAGGTATGTTGTCGACAAGCGTATTGCACATTTACTTTTAAATTGCTACTCCTTTATATTTACGCTTGAGACATCATCCGCAGCGTTTATCATGAATGCGATCTCTTTACGAACGTCGGGGAAAATGCGATTTGTTGACAACCCGCTTTTGATTGAATCCCAGCCTGAATAATGGCAAGTCATGTGAATGACTATAAATAAAACTGTGTAAGATATGTACAATTTATGTGTATACAGCACAATAATTTCATACAGACTGGAAAGTGACATGGGACTTAACTGTCAGCTTCAAGAGTGAAATGCCAAATCAATAATTGTATTGTTTTCCCTTTGTGTGAACAACCAAGATATAACATAAGGCTGAGGCTGCGGGTCCGACTTTTCTGGACCCCGCTTTCCAGCGGCTGGGGTCTCGTGGCTTCTGCGCATGAGGGGGATTCTATACTTTGCACACAATCTCTGCTCAACTRGTTGAGAACCTCCCTTCACATTTCGCACTGTCAATCGTGAATGATAATTCGTCAAATGTTACAGGTGAAACGTCCATGCTGCATCTGCATACCGACGATTTGGTGTCAATCAGTTTCATGGGGATACAGTGCATTTGGAAAGTATTCAGACCCCTTGACTTTTTCCTCATTTTGTTACGTTACAGCCTTATTCTAAAATTGATTAAAAGTAATAATAATCCTCAGTTATCTAACATCAATTCTCCATAAGAACAAAGCAAAAACAGGTTTTTAGATTGTTTTTGCAAATGTTAAAAATATACAACTGTAATATCACATTTACATAAGTATATAAGTATTATAAGTATTCAGACCCTTTACTCAGTACTGTGTTGAAGCACCTTTGGCAGCAATTACAGCCTTGAGTCTTCTTGGGTATGACGCTACAAGCTTGGCACACCTGTATTTGGGGAGTGTCTCCCATTCTTCTCTCCAGTTCCCCTCAAGCTCTGTCAGGTTGGATGGGGAGRGTCGCTGCACAGTTATTTTCAGATCTCTTCAGAGATTTTCGATCGGGTTCAAGGCRGGGMRCTGGCTGGGCCACTCAAAGACATTCAGAGACTTGTCCCGAAGCCACTCCTGTGTTGTCTTGGCTGTGTGCTTAGGGTTATTGACTCGCTTCTAGTTCTTAGGAAACTTTGCAGTATTTTGATTTTTATGTATTATTTCTTACATTGTTAGCCCAGAAAATGTTATGTGTTATTACATACAGCTGGGAAGAACTATTGGATATCAGAGCGGTGGTAACTCACCAGCACTACCAGCATTACGACCAGGAATATACATTTCCCAAAGCGGATCCTTTGTTCGCACCACCCAGAGCAATTTAACTGATTCCAGAGGCCGACCCAAAACAACGACAGCGGAGAAGAGGAACTCGGAGCGGTCTTCTAGTCAGACTTAACCCACCGCCTCCGAGTATATTACTCGCTAATGTTCAGTCCAAGGATAACATAGTTGAAGAGATCAGGGAAAGGGTTTCTTTCCAAAGACACTTCAGGGATTGTAACACACTGTTTCACGGAAACATGGCTCTCTCGGGATATACTTTTGAAGTCGGTCCAGCCATCTGGATTCTCAGCTCATCTTGCTGACAGGAATAAACATCTCCCTGGGAAGAAGAAGAAGGGGGTGTATGTTTCATGATTAACGACTCATGGTGTAATTTTAATAACATACAGGAACTCAAGTCCTTTTGTTCACCCGACCAAGAATACCTCAGTCGCGGACTGGAATATGTTCCGGGTAGCTTCCGAAAAATAATATTGACGTGTACACTGAAACGGTTACTGAGTTTATCAAGAAGTGTATAGGAGATGTTGTACCCACTGTGACTATTAAAACCTACCCTAACCAGAAACTGAAAGCAGCATTCACGCAGCATTCACGCAAAACTGAAAGCACGATCCACCGCATTTAACCATGGCAAGGTGACTGGGAATATGGCCGAACAGAAACAGTGTAGACAAAGTGGAGTCGCAATTCAACGGCTCAGACACGAGACATATGTGGCAGGGTCTACAGACAATCATTGACTACAAAAGGGAAACCAGCCATATCGCGGACACCGGACAATTATCCTACATTATATTTGTTAAACATGACCGACGTTTAGCCTATATACTGATTCTTGTCCATAATGATTTTTTGGGCCCGATGAGAAATGCATCCTTCTTTCCATGAAGTAATCACTGGTCTGATAAAGTTGGCAAGAGGAAAGCCTTAGGTTGCTAAGTTGGTCACACTTATTTTGATAGTTCCCTATAGATTATCTAATTTGTTCCCTTGTAGCTTGCTGTTTGGACAGTCAGTATTCCAAAACAGATTTAAAAAACAAAACTGATTTTGAGCATTAAGGCCTGCAGTGTGAAACACAGCTTTAGATCCCCATGTCCAATCACTGTGGTTCAAAACCATTTAAATTCATCAAGGAAAAGAAACAAGCTCTCTCTTGATGGTCCCACTTTCATGAAGTGAATTTCCAGCAAAGATTCAAATATGACAAGGAAGGAGCTTCCAAAGAACTCAGAGTTAAGGTTGTAAACAAAGGCAGGCTCTCTTAACCTGACTGGCCTTCAGACCTGTCAATGCACTTATCAAAATTCCAACCAATCAGGGTGCTTGGACGCAAACCAGGGCTCACCCCGCACACCTCAAGAAGATGCAAATTGTGTAGGGATGGACTCTCACATGCTGGTTTTATATCTTGAAGTGTTGTGCATCCATCAAACATAACCACAATCATATAAACAATCTTCAAATGGAAACAGATGTGTGTGTGTGTGTGTGGTGGTGACTATCAAGAGTACCAGTGATGGGCCTCAACATCATGTTTCTACCGCAGCACTATAGTGGGAGAACCAAACCAATCAGCATTAAGTATATAGTGGGTGAGGGCATATCCAGCCAACTGCTCAGACGAGCTCCAGCTAGCCGTTGTTTTTCATGGTCCTAGGTCTTGAGGATTTTAGAGACACAGTTTTTTCATGGTCCTTTGTATCGTCGGATTCTGACCTGCTATAGTTGATATGTTGAGGTGCTCCAAAGAAGAGTCAAGAGACAACTGTAACCACCCGCTCAGCCCACACCGCCACAACAAAGCCGTCATGCACCTGAGGAGGTCCCTACACACCTCTCTCATCTAAGAGACTACTAGGCCTTCTCCAGTTGGAAGCTGCAGAAGGAATATGAGGACCTGTGTCATCAAATCAAAATCGATCAAATAATATGTATTTATATATAGCCCTTCTTACATCAGCTGATATATCAAAGTGCTGTACAGAAACCCAGCCTAAAACCCCAACAGACAAGCAATGCAGGTGTAGAAGCACGGTGGCTAGGAAAAACTCCCTAGAAAGGCCAAAACCTAGGAAGAAACCTAGAGAGGAACACAGGCTATGAGGGGTGGCCAGTCCTCTTCTGGCTGTGCGGGTGGAGATTATAACAGAACATGGCCAAGATGTTCAAATGTTCATCAATGACCAGCATGGTCAAATAATAATAATCACAATAGTTGTCGAGGGTGCAACAAGTCAGCACCTCAGGAGTAAATGTCAGTTGGCTTTTCATAGCCGACGAGTATGAAGCGAGGGCCAGCCAACGAGAGCGTACAGGTCGCAGTGGTGGGTGTATATGGGGCTTTGGTAAAAACGGATGCACTGTGATAGACTGCATCCAATTTATTGAGTAGGGTATTGGAGGCTATTTTGTAAATGACATCACGAAGTCGAGGATTGGTAGGATGGTCAGTTTTACAAGGTATGTTTGGCAGCATGGTGAAGGATGCTTTGTTGTGAAATAGGAAGCCGGTTCTAGATTTAACTTTGGATTGGAGATGTTTGATGTGAGTCTGGAAGGAGAGTTTACAGTCTAACAGACACGTAGGTATTTTGTAGTTGTCCACATATTCTAAGTCAGAGCCGTCCAGAGTAGTGATGTTGGACGGCGGGCAGGTGCAGGCAGCGATCGGTTGAAGAGCATGCATTCAGTTTAACTTTGTATTTAAGAGCAATTGGAGGCCACGGAAGGAGAGTTGTATGGCATTGAAGCTCGCCTGGAGGGTTGTTAACACAATGTCCAAAGAAGGGCCAGAAGTATACAGAATGGTGTCGTCTGCGTAGAGGTGGATCAGAGACTCACCAGCAGCAAGAGCGACATCATTGATGTATACAGAGAAAGAGAGTCGGTCCAAAATTGAACCCTGTGGCACCCCCATAGAGCTGCCAGAGGCCGGACAACAAACCCTCCGATTTGACACACTGAACTCTATCAGAGAAGTAGTTGGTGAACCAGGCGAGGCAATCATTTGAGAACCAAGGCTGTCGAGTCTGCCGATGAGGATGTGGTGATTGACAGAGTCGAAAGCCTTGGCCAGGTCAATGAATACGGCTGCACAGTATTGTTTCTTATCGATGGCGGTTAAGATATCGTTTAGGACCTTGAGCGTGGCTGGGTGCACCCATGACCAGCTCTGAAACCAGATTGCATAGCGGAGAAGGTATGGTGGATTCGAAATGGTCGGTAATCTGTTTGTTGACTTGGCTTTCGAAGACCTTAGAAAGGCAGGGTAGGATAGATATAGGTCTGTAGCAGTTTGGGTCAAGAGTGTCCCCCCCTTTTGAAGAGGGGGATGACCGCAGCTGCTTTCCAATCTTTGGGAATCTCAGATGACACGAAAGAAAGGTTGAACAGGCTAGTAATAGGGGTGGCAACAATTTCAGCAGATAATTTTAGAAAGAAAGGGTCCAGATTATCTAGCCCGGCTGATTTGTAGGGGTCCAGATTTTGCAGCTCTTTCAGAACATCAGTGACTGGATTTGGGAGAAGGAGAAATGGGGAAGGCTTGGGCGAGTAGCTGTGGGGGGTGCAGTGTGTTGACGGGTAGCCAGGTGGAAAGCATGGCCAGCCGTAGAAAAATGCTTATTGAAATTCTCAATTATAGTGGATTTATCAGTGGTGACAGTGTTTCCTATCTTCAGTGCAGTGGGCAGCTGGGAGGAGATATGTTCTTATTCTCCATGGACTTTACAGTGTCCCAGAACTTTTTTGAGTTTGTGTTGCAGGAAGCAAATTTCTGCTTGAAAAAGCTAGCCTTGGCTTTTCTAACTGCCTGTGTATATTGGTTTCTAGCTTCCCTGAAAAGTTGCATATCACGGGGGCTGTTCGATGCTAATGCAGAACGCCAATAGGATGTTTTTGGTGTTGGTTAAGGACATAGTCAGGTCTGGAGAGAACCATGGGCTTATAATATATATAAAATATTATAATAATAATATAATATTATAATATATTATATATATATATAACTGCTCAAAAAATTAAAGGGAACACTTAAACAACACAATGTAACTCCAAGTCAATCACACTTCTCTGTGAAATCAAACTGTCTACTTAGGAAGCAACACTGATTGACAATACATTTCACATGCTGTTGTGCAAATGGAATAGACAAAAGGTGGAAATTATAGGCAATTAGCAAGACACCCCCAATAAAGGAGTGGTTCTGCAGGTGGTGACCACAGACAACTTCTCAGTTGCTATGCTTCCTGCTGATGTTTTGGTCACTTTTGAATGCTGGCGGTACTTTCACTCTAGTGGTAGCATGAGACGGAGTCTACAACCAACACAAGTGGCTCAGGTAGTGCAGCTCATCCAGGATGGCAAATCAATGCGAGCTGTGGCAAGAAAGGTTTGCTGTGTCTGTCAGCGTAGTGTCCAGAGCATGGAGGCGCTACCAGGAGACAGGCCAGTACATCAGGAGACGTGGAGGAGGCCGTAGGAGGCAACAACCCAGCAGCATGAACGCGTACCTCCGCCTTTGTGCAAGGAGGAGCACTGCCAGAGCCCTGCAAAATGACCTCCAGCAGGCCACAAATGTGCATGTGTCAGC
>NC_036871.1:2943439-2953338 GCF_002910315.2 Salvelinus sp. IW2-2015
AGCATAATATTACAGTATATCACAAAAGTGAGTACACCCCTCATACATTTTTGAAATATGAGGTATATCATTTCATGTGACAGACACTGAAGAAATGACACTTGCTTACAATGGTAAGGTAGTGATGGTACAGCTTTGTATAACAGCTGTACATTTTTGCTGTCCCTCAATAATATAACTCAACACACGAAGCCATGTAATTCTAAACCGCTGCAACTAAAGACTGTAGTAACACCCCTAGAGTGAGAAATGTCCAAAATTGGGCCCAAATGTCAATATTTGTATGGCCACCATCAATTTTCCAGCACTCCTTAACCCTCTTGGGCATGGAGTCAACCAGTAGCTTCACAGTAGTGCACTGGATCCTTCGTTCCACTCCTCCATGATGACATCACGGAGCTGTTGGATTTAGAGACTTGCCAGCTGCCTCCACTTCCGTTGGAGGATGCCCCAGCAGCAGATGCTTGCTAGGGTTTAGGGCTCTGAAGACAGTGCTTGGCCAGTCCATATCACCTTTACCCTCAGCTTCTTTAGCAAGGGCAAGTGGTCGTCTGGAGGTGTGTTTGGTGTCATATTATCATTTGAATCACTGGCCCTGACGGCCAAGTCCTGCCGAAGGGAGGGGCTTCTTGGCGAGCTTGCCTTCAAGATGTCACAGTACATGTTGGCATTCAAATCGCGTTACTCCTCAATAGAACTGTAAGCTCGCCCAGTTCCAGCGCAGCACATCATGCAGCCACCAGAGCCATTACACTACCAACCACCATAGCTTGGACTGTAAGGCAAGAACACCACTTAGTCTTTCTACTCTCTACGCTGGTTGCCACACACCACACACACTTGGACACCATCTGAACCAAATAGCAAGTTATCCTATGGCTCTTCATCAGGACCACAGGACATTGTGTTCCAGTAATCAGCATACTGTCCTGTAGTCTGCACGACTGCGCTCTTCAGCCAAACTGTGTTGCACGGGCTTATTTCGTGCCACTTTAGAAGAGGCTTCCTTACTGGAGTACGGGACAGCCATGCAGACCAATTTGATGCAAGTGTACGGCGTATCGGTCTGAGCACTGACCAGGCTGACCTCCCCACCACCTTCAACCTCCTGCAAACAATGCTAAGGCAGCTACTCATACTTCTAATTTCACCAAAGACAAACCTCATGAGAATATGATCTGAAGCAACGTGCACTTCAACTTCTATTGTCGACCATGCGCAGCCTGTTCTGCAGTGGGAAAACCTGTCAGTTTAAATCCGCTATAATGCGTCTTGGCCACCGTGCTGCAGCTCAATTTCAGGTCTTGGCAATCTTCTAGTAGCCACAGCATCATTTTCATGAATAAGAGCAACAATTCTTTTTTTCAGATATCCTACAGAGAGTTCTTTGCCAATGAAGTGCATAAGTTGATACTTCACAAGGTTGACCGAGTCTTAATGGAGGAGAGTGTCGAGAGCGAATGAATACCATAATTATTAACACACCTGTCGCCCCATTCACACCTGAACCGTCGTAACACTAACGAGAGTCACAATGACACCAGGCGAGAGGGAAATGGCTAATTTGGGACCCAATTGGGACATTATTCACTATAGGGTGCTAACTCACTTTGTGCCTAGCGTTTTAGACAAATGAATGGCTGATGTGATTGACGATTTGTTGAGGAGGACAGCAAATTACCACTGCGTTTCAGTTGTTAGTCCACACGTGAATAAAGATTATTCTACAAATAATTTACAAAAATTGTGAGGAGTTAACTGCACTTTTGGTACTTACGTAAAATATGTCATCTAAAATCGTCAATTCAAGTTTGGCCTTACATTTATCTGCGCGACCATCACACAAATCCTGTCAAGCATCGATCTGAACATTACAAAAGACAAGTACCCAAAGCACACAATAGAACCTATCCATATTTACATGTTATGCTAATTACATTATTGTGCATTTACCATGCTATTCTGTTAAAAAAACATATGTAAAGTGCTTAATTCTCAGTTTAATTGCATAGTTATGTAATGTCCTTGTTGCACCTACGCACGGCTATCTCCCAAACTGGGTACAACGCAAACTGCCGTTAGGACGGGTACGGCCAATACACAATATTATCTCACATTTTCAAAACACGTCCATTAGATAACTTTCCAACGTGGCAATAACATATGTGGGTAATGCTTTTTTCTCATCCGCTCGAGTAGTCCTCGTTCACCAGCTAAAATAAAACTAAATCTATGGCTGCGATCAGCACAGACCTGGTCATCAGAGAAAGACGTGGGAGGTTGGAGATCGTCGTGCCTCCTCAAAGGTTCAGAAGTGAACGTGGTCGACCTGCAGCTCCTCCAGAGATCGCGAAACAACCTTCAAATTATACATTTTCAGAAGGAGATGTCTACAACACTATCGACAGCTTACATCAGTAAAGAGCAATGTTAAGTAAGTATTTTCTAGTTGCTAATGTGTTTGTCTCTCCTGGGGTCTTTAATCTTTACTTGATAATGAAGTCAATTTGTGAACATGCAATGATATATACAGGTAATAAAGCATATAATGTTGCGCAGAAATATTGAGTATATAATAAGACTAATAAAAAATATGCTATAGTCAAGTTTCCTAGCCACTTCTACATCTGCATTGCTTGCTGTTTTAGGCTGTATTTCTGTGTAGCACTTTGTGACATCTGCTGATGTAAAAACAGCTTTATAAATTTGATTGAATTATCTCTCTCGTTGGTGTCAGCATATGGTCTCACAAGGGGTCTGAGTATCTCATCTCGGTACCTAATGGCAGTCAGGCTACCTCTGGCGAGCACATGGAGGGCTGTGCGGCCCCACAAAGAAATGCCACCCCACACCATGACTGACCCACCGCCAAACCGGTCATGCTGGAGGATGTTGCAGGCAGCAGAACGTTCTCCACGGTGTCTCGAGACTCTGTCACGTCTGTCACATGTGCTCATGTGCTCAGTGTGAACCTGCTTTCATCTGTGAAGAGCACAAGGCGCCAGTGGTGAATTTGGTCTGTGGTCACCACCTGCAAAACCACTCCTTTATTGGGGGTGTCCTGCTAATTGCCTATAATTTCCACCTTTTGTCTATTCCATTTGCACAACAGCATGTGAAATTTATTGTCAATCAGTGTTGCTTCCTAAGTGGACAGTTTGATTTCACAGAAGTGTGATTGACTTGGAGTTACATTGTGTTGTTTAAGTGTTCCCTTTATTTTTTTGAGCAGTGTATATACAGGTAATAAAGCATATAATGTTGCGCAGAAAATATTGAGTATATAAATAGACTAATAAAAAATATGCTATAGTCAAGTTTTTCCTAGCCACTTTCTACATCTGCATTGCTTGCTGTTTTAGGCTGTATTTCTGTGTAGCACTTTGTGACATCTGCTGATGTAAAAACAGCTTTATAAATTTGATTGATTAGACTGCCCTGGTGCCTAGGCCCTAGGGGGCCCAACCTTCAAAGTTAAGAACGTCCCTTGAAGGAAGAAAAACAACACTATCTCCAAAATGTTAAGGGACTCCTATGAAGTACAGAGTGTTATGGATTGTCACTATTGCACCATCATAAGCAAATAAAATGATAAATTATGTGCCCAAGCATTTCTTCAACACATTGTACTTTCCTGTTARACTATTCTATTACCGTCTTRACATCGTRGTTCGATCTGACACTTCACACCTGAATATGAAAATMAACAACAATGTACACGMTGTAGTAGAGTATTAGTTWATWTCATCTCTATAAARACAATTTRAACTGAAGTCCATCTTCAGATTTGCAGATAGGTTAAACGACTACAGCCTGCCAYGGACATGATCCCATGTTCCCCCCTCACCCCATTCTAACTGAATTTGCACAGATAGTGATGCTCTCATAATGTCCCTTTGGATTACACTTCAGTACATTAACAGATAGCTAACTCAACCTGGATCTCAATNATTTGTTAAACATGACCGACGTTTAGCCTATATATATGTCATATAAAATCTCATTCAAGTTTGGCTACATTTTCTGGCGCCTCCCTCCTGTCAGCATCGATCTGGACATGACAGACAGTACCCAATACCCATAGCCTATCATTACATTTATGCTAATTATTTAMGTGCATTTACATYCWWWTSTMTTWKMWAAKASAWWWGRAAGTGTTTTTCAGTTTAATTTGCTATTTTTGTTKATGTCCTTGTTGCCCTAGCACGGCTATTCCCAAACTGGGGTACACGCAATGCCGTAGGGGGTACGCCAAATACAAATGTTATTCACATTTTCAAACAGTCCATTTAGATTTTCCAACGGGGCTATACATTTGGGTAATGCTTTTTTTCTCGCCTGAGTAGCCTCGTTTCACAGCCTAAAATAAAATTAAACCATCTAGTGGCTGCGCATCGACYGCAACCTGGTCATCGAGAAGGACGGTGGGGAGGTGTGGATCTCTGCCTCCTCCAAGGGTCAGAAGTGAAGTGGTCGACTGCAGCTCCTCCAGAGAGTCGCGAAACAACCTTCAATTTACATTTTAGAGGAGTGCTCTCAACACTGTCGACAGCGCTTATTCAGTAAAGAGAATGTTAAGTATATTTTCTGTGTGCTTGTGTTTGTTTCCTGGGGTCTTTATCTTTTACTTGATAATGAAGTCATTTGTAAAACATGCAATGGAATATATACAGGTAATAAAGCATATAATGTTGCGCAGAACATATTGAGTATATAAATAGACTAATAAAAAATATGCTATAGTCAAGTTTTTCCTAGCCACCTTCTACATCTGCATTGCTTGCTGTTTGGGGTTTTAGGCTGTATTTCTGTGTAGCTCTTTGTGACATCTGCTGATGTAAAAACAGCTTTATAAATTTGATTGATTAGACTGCCCTGGTGCCTAGGCCCTAGGGGGCCCAACCTTCAAGGTTAAGAACGTCCCTTGAAGGGAAAAAAACAACACTATCTCCAAAATGTTAAGGGACTCCTATGAAGGACAGAGTGTTATGGATTGTCATTATTGCACCATCATAAGCAAATAAAATGATAAATTATGTGCCCAAGCATTTCTTCAACACATTGTACTTTCCTGTTARACTATTCTATTACCGTCTTTACATCGTTGTTCGATCTGACACTTCACACCTGAATATGAAAATTAACAACAATGTACACGGTGTAGTAGAGTATTAGTTTATATCATCTCTATAAATACAATTTCAACTGAAGTCCATCTTCAGATTTGCAGATAGGTTAAATGACTACAGCCTGCCAGGGACATGATCCCATGTTCCCCCCTCACCCCATTCTAACTGAATTTGCACAGATAGTGATGCCCTCATAATGTCCCTTTGGATTACACTTCAGTACATTAACAGATAGCAAACTCAACCTGGATCTCAATGCAGAGAACAGGTCCAGTTTTCTTTCCATTTTCACAGATAAAAACCGTGTGCATGTTGGATCTAACCATATTCACAAACAAGTCAGACYCCTCTCGCAAATCTAATCAGATTATTTTAAATTACACCCTGAAAGAAGCTTGTCTATTGGTCTGGAAGGAATGCTGACTTCAGCAGAAGAGCGACGGCATTTCTGAAATAAAGGGAAAGCTACAGTTTATTTGATTTCACGTTAAATCGTGGTCAAATATTATTACGTGGTCAAATATTATTATTGATGTTGACGGTTAAATGCTGGCCTTTACTCAGAGGGAAAGAATGTGAACGACTTAGCTATTTTGTAGTAACAAAACATTTCATATTACAGTAACCTATGCTTTCATACCAAACCRTTCAGAGTTTATTGGTAATTGAAAATGTGTGCTCTTACATGCTTGGTGATCGTTCGACACATTACTTTAAAAGTATCTCTTTCAAAGAAGAAACAGATGTGAAAGGCATTCATACAAAATGATGTTATCAGTGAAAACMGATACTTTTATTTGGTCTTCATCCACATCTTCAATCACAAATAAATACTTGTGATTGTTTGTTTTTATCTTCTCCAACAGATTGTTTTACTGTAAGGGAAAGTGCACCTTCATCAAAAAGGTCAGGTTCTGAGGGAAGCTGTTTTCAAACATCAAAAGTCAAAAATAAGAAAATACAATTGATTGATTGAAGGGAAGCTTTCCAACATTCCCAACAACTCCTTGGAAGTGGGAAAGACAAGGTTCCAACTGGAAAATAACCACTTGAACAACTCTCCCAAGTTGGAATTCCAAGTGGGAAAATAAGAGATAACGTTGATACCCCGAGTTTACAAGTTGTGACATTTCATCACTGACCTTTCACCTTTTCAACCAAAAGATGATCAAGCAAATCCATTGACAGTGTCAAACTTATCAATGTGGATAATGTAGCTAGTTTGACRATACTCTCAATGTTAAGCAAGTTAGCTAACTTTATCATGAGCGACGTTAGATAGCTCATCTACCTAGCTAAAATATCCTTGGTTGAAGAATTTTTTAAACTTGAACACAATCACGTCAAATTTATGACTCATAACTGGGAGATTTCCCAGTTCCGACAAACATTTGAAGACAGCATTAATGTGCTTGCTGAAGGCCACACCGTTAGTGATATTCCTTATCCAATCTTAAGCACGACCAGTACTGGTACCTCGAAAATGAAATAGGACACATCAAAGTAACAATATACTGTAATGATCGGCTAAAGGTAGATGGTGTTGAAACAACATTCAATACTTATCTAGAATGCAAAGCATGCCTACCAGCTAACACATTTCCATTAGCTAAATAATTCCCGGAAATGGGGAAGGCTTGGGCGAGTAGCTGTGGGGGGTGCAGTGTTGTTGACGGGTAGCCAGGTGGAAAGCATGGCCAGCCGTAGAAAAATGCTTATTGAAATTCTCAATTATAGTGGATTTATCAGTGGTGACAGTGTTTCCTATCTTCAGTGCAGTGGGCAGCTGGGGAGGAGATGTTCTTATTCTCCATGGACTTTACAGTGTCCCAAAACTTTTTGAGTTGTGTTGCAGGAGCAAATTTCTGCTTGAAAAAGCTAGCCTTGGCTTTTCTAACTGCCTGTGTATATTGGTTTCTAGCTTCCCTGAAAAGTTGCATATCACGGGGGCTGTTCGATGCTAATGCAGAACGCATTAGGATGTTTTTGTGTTGGTTAAGGACAGTCAGGTCTGGAGAGAACCATGGGCTATATATATATATAAATATATAATAATAATAATAATATATTATAATATATATATATAAACACTGCTCAAAAAAAATTAAAGGGAACACTTAAACAACACAATGTAACTCCCAAGTCAATCACACTTCTGTGAAATCAAACTGTCTACTTAGGAAAGCAACACTGTGATTGACAATACATTTCACATGCTGTTTGTGCAAATGGAATAGACAAAAGGTGGAAATTATAGGCAATTAGCAAGACACCCCCAATAAAGGAGTGGTTCTGCAGGTGGTGACCACAGACAACTTCTCAGTTGCTATGCTTCCTGCTGATGTTTTGGTCACTTTTGAATGCTGGCGGTACTTTCACTCTAGTGGTAGCATGAGACGGAGTCTACAACCAACACAAAGTGGCTCAGGTAGTGCAGCTCATCCAGGATGGCACATCAATGCGAGCTGTGGCAAGAAGGTTTGCTGTGTCTGTCAGCGTAGTGTCCAGAGCATGGAGGCGCTACCAGAGACAGGCCAGTACATCAGGAGACGTGGAGGAGGCCGTAGGAGGCAAACAACCCAGCAGCATGACCGCTACCTCCGCCTTTGTGCAAGGAGGAGCACTGCAGAGCCCTGCAAAATGACCTCCAGCAGGCCACAAATGTGCATGTGTCAGCATATGGTCTCACAAGGGGTCTGAGTATCTCTCATCTCGGTACCTAACGGCAGTCAGGCTACCTCTGGCGAGCACATGGAGGGCTGTGCGGCCCACAAAGAAATGCCACCCCACACCATGACTGCCCCCCCAAACCGCAACGGTCATGCTGGAGGATCTTGCAGGCAGCAGAACGTTCTCCACGGTGTCTCGAGACTCTGTCACGTCTGTCACGTGCTCATGTGCTCAGTGTGAACCTGCTTTCATCTGTGAAGAGCACAAGGCGCCAGTGGTGAATTTGGTCTGTGGTCACCACCTGCAAAACCACTCCTTTATTGGGGTGTCTTGCTAATTGCCTATAATTTCCCACCTTTTGTCTATTCCATTTGCACAACAGCATGTGAAATTTATTGTCAATCAGTGTTGCTTCCTAAGTGGACAGTTTGATTTCACAGAAGTGTGATTGACTTGGAGTTACATTTGTTGTTTTAAGTGTTCCCTTTATTTTTTTGAGCAGTGTATATACAGGTTATAAAGCATATAATGTTGCGCAGAAATATTGAGTATATAAATAGACTAATAAAAAATATGCTATAGTCAAGTTTTTCCTACCACTTCTACATCTGCATTGCTTGCTGTTTTTAGGCTGTATTTCTGTGTAGCACTTTGTGACATCTGCTGATGTAAAAACAGCTTTATAAATTTGATTGATTAGACTGCCCTGGTGCCTAGGCCTAGGGGGCCCAACCTTCAAAGTTAAGAACGTCCCTTGAAGAAAGAAAAACAACACTATCTCCAAATGTTAAGGGACTCCTATGAAGACAGAGTGTTATGATTGTCATATTTGCACCATCATAAGCAAATAAATGATAAATTATGTGCCCAAGCATTTCTTCAACACATTGTACTTCTCCTGTTATACTATTCTATTACCGTCTTCACATCGTCGTTCGATCTGACACTTCAACACTGAATATGAAAATGAACAACAATGTACACGTTGTGTAGTAGAGTATTAGTTTATTCATCTCTATAATACAATTTTAACTGAAGTCCATCTTCAGATTTGCAGATAGGTTAAACGACTACAGCCTGCCAAGGACATGATCCCATGTTCCCCCTCACCCCATTCTAACTGAATTTGCACAGATAGTGATGCCTCATAATGTCCCTTTGGATTACACTTCAGTACATTAACAGATAGCTAACTCAACCTGAATCTCAATGCAGAGAACAGGTCCATTCTTCTTTCCATTTTCACAGATAAAAACCGTGTGCATGTTGATCTAACATATTCACAAACAAGTCAGACGCCTCTCGCAAATCTAATCAGATTATTTTAAATTACACCCTGAAAGAAGCTGGTCTATTGGTCTGGAAGGAATGCTGACTTCGGCAGAAGAGCGACGGCATTTCTGAAAAAAGGGAAAGCTACAGTTTATTTGATTTCACGTTAAATCGTGGTCAATAATTATTGATGTTGACGGTTAAATGCTGGCCTTTACTCAGAGGAAAAGAATGTGAACGACTTAGCTATTTGGTAGTAACAAAACATTTCATATTACAGTACCTATGCTTTCATACCAAACCCTTCAGAGTTTATTGGTAATTGAAAATGTGTGCTCTTACATGCTTGGTGATCGTTCGACACATTACATTAAAAGTATCTCTTTCAAAGAAGAAACGGATGTGAAAGGCATCATACAAAATGATGTTATCAGTGAAAACGGATACTTTATTTGGTCTTCATCCACATCTTCAATCACAAATAAATACTTGTGATTATTTGTTTTTAACTTCTCCAACAGATTGTTTTACTGTAAGGGAAAGTGCACCTTCATCAAAAAGGTCAGGTTCTGAGGGAAGCTGTTTTCAAACGTCAAAAGTAAAAATAAAAAAAATTAAGAAAATACATTGATTGATTGAAGGGAAGCTTTCCAACATTTCCAACAACTCCTTGGAAGTGGGAAAGACAAGGTTCCAACTGGAAAATAACCACTTGAACAACTCTCCCAAGTTGGAATTCCAAGTGGGAAGAAGAGATAACGTTGATACCCCGAGTTTACAAGTTGTGACATTTCATCACTGACCTTTCACCTTTTCAACCAAAAGTAT
>NC_036871.1:2953363-2963899 GCF_002910315.2 Salvelinus sp. IW2-2015
AAAAAATGTAGGGGCTAATTAGTCACTACTACGTCGAAATTCAGAGGAACACTTGGCCACCAAAAAATAATGTAACTTTAAAAACGATTTGATCTTTTAAAAGATTATCACAAGACCAGATCAAAACAAGTATTTAGCACCTTCAATGTGTCCAGCCAGATCCACCAGCTGAAGAGATTAAGTCTAATCTAGGAATCTAATCCACACTATGAAAGCATCTTATTTTTCAAGATTCCAGTCCAATTAACTACACACGTTTTACTGGGTTCATGGGTTCTTATGCATCTCAGTGTCCTTCAGCCATGAAGAAAGCCGTCTTCTGCTTCGATCTCCTCCTCCACTCTCTCCGTTTGCCCTCTTCTCCGTGGGTATAAAAAGGACAGTTCTTTTTACCAGCTTCACTTCATCTGGAACCTCCAGCCTCATCAATCCAAACTACTGACCACACACGGCCTGTGAGTATCATAACGGGAGTTTACCAACTTAAGTATCTGGTATAGCATGTATCCTGCTAATGCTGTGTTACGGGAGATAACTCCAAGCAGTGATTTCAATAATCTAAAAACGGAAATGTCTTTGGAGGCCACTTAAATCTCTTGCCAACTGTCAAAATGCTCATGTGAAGGGTTGTTATTCACCTTTTGAAAGGTGTCCATTGAATGGCCCATTATTTACTATTTTCAAAAGCTATTCATTTATACATTTTTGCCATGGAAATATTTGCTAAGGGATTTAGAAAATGCAAGGTATATATTACATTTTCGCTAAGCAGGGTTTATTTACTTATTCTTTATTTCAGAATCATGAGCAGGAATTACATGTCCAAGTATGATGAGATGCGTAAGGACTACATATGGTCCAATAACAGGATACAAGGCGTTTTCCAGGTAGGTTTGAAGCGTCTTTAAAGCTGCTAATAAATACATTTACAGATAGACGGACAATGTGTCATCTTGCAGTCAGCTGAACTAGGATAGTGTCTCCCAAACGGTTTGTGTGTTTGCACCTACCTAAAACTTCCAATTGTTCTGTGCATACCACAATCCTTTATCTCTCGTCTACACGAGGAGTAAACTTTGTCATCTTGGCTGGAGGCAGATGTGTCCTCTGACACACGCGGCCAGGTTGACGCCTACCGCCTGTGCATCGCAGGACGACTGCAACTTTTGTCATGTACAAGAGGGATAACAAGACGATGGTGCAAACCAGAGCCAGGTCAAGGTTCAAGATGTGCCGCATGTACCTGCGCAACGACGGCAACCTGGTCGTTGAGAAGGACGGTGAAGAAATGTGGAACTCTTCTTCCTCCCAAGGGCCACAAGCAGTGAACTCCTGACCGCACTGGCTTCTGTCCTAAGGGTCATAAGGAAGATGACTCCTCTCACTCTGTACCATAAATCAAATCCCCTGTGTTCCAATATCCACATTAACATACCACTTAGAATGAAGTGATGTGCTGTGTATGAGTTGTAAGTGGTATGCTAGTGTGTATATCGAACATAGCTTAAAGGTATCTGACTCACAGTGAAAAGATTATGCAATAAACATTAAAATGCCCAAAACTTTCTTGTGATCATATGTTTTTCAGTTCCTGATGCTTGTCCATATGATTTTTGGGCCCGATGAGAAATGCATCCTTCTTTCCATGAAGTAATCACTGGTCTGATAAAGTTGGCAAGAGGAAAGCCTTAGGTTGCTAAGTTGGTCACACTTTATTTTGATAGTTCCTATAGATTATCTAATTTGTTCCTTGTAGCTTGCTGTTGGACAGTCAGTATTCAAAACAGATTTGAAAAACAAAACTGATTTGAGCATTAAGGCCTGCAGTGTGAACACCAGCTTTAGATTCCCCATGTCCAATCACTGTGGTTCAAACCATTTAAATTCATCAAGGAAAAGAAACAAGCTCTCTCTTGATGGTCCCACCTTATGAAGTGAATTTCCAGCAAAGATTCAAATATGACAAGGAAGGAGCTTCCAAAAGAACTCAGAGTTAAGGTTGTAAACAAGGCAGGCTCTCTTAACCTGACTGGCCTTCAGACCTGTCAATCACTTATCAAAATTCCAACAATCAGGGTGCTTGACGCAAACCAGGGCTCCACCCCGCACACCTCAAGAAGATGCAAATTGTGTAGGGATGGACTCTCACATGCTGGTTTTATATCTTGAAGTGTTGTGCATCCATCAAACATAACCACAATCATATAACATCTTCAAATGGAAACAGATGTGTGTGTGTGTGTGTGGTGGTGACTATCAAAGTACAGTGATGGCCTCAACATCATGTTCTAACCGAAGCACTATAGTGGGCAGAACCAAACCAATCAGCATTAAGTATATAGTGGGTGAGGGCATATCCGCCAACTGCTCAGACGAGCTCCAGCTAGCCGTTGTTTTTCATGGTCTAGGTCTTGACGGATTTAGAGACCAACAGTTTTTTCACTGGTCTTTGTATCGTCGGATTTCTGACCTGCTATAGTTGATATGTTGAGGTGCTCCAAAGAGAGTCAAGAGACACAGTAACACCCGTCTCAGCCCACACCGCCACACAGAAGCCGTCATGCACCTGAGGAAGTCCCTACACACCTCTTCCATCTAAGAGGAACTACCTAGGCCTTCTCCAGTTGGAAGCTGCAGAAGGAATATGAGGACCTGTGTCATCAAATCAATCGATCAAATCAAATGTATTATATAGCCTTTCTTACATCAGCTGATATATCAAGTGCTGTAACAGAAACCAGCTAAAACCCAAACAGCAAGCAATGCAGGTGTGAAGCACGGTGGCTAGGAAAACTCCCTAGAAAGGCCAAAACCTAGGAAGAAACTAGAGAGGAACCAGGCTATGAGGGGTGGCCAGTCCTCTTCTGGCTGTGCCGGGTGGAGATTATAACAGAACATGGCCAAGATGTTCAAATGTTCATCAATGACCAGCATGGTCAAATAATAATAATCACAATAGTTGTCGAGGGTGCAACAAGTCAGCACCGTCAGGAGTAATGTCAGTTGGCTTTTCATAGCCGACGAGTATGAAGCGAGGGCCAGCCAACGAGAGCGTACAGGTCGCAGTGGTGGGTAGTATATGGGGCTTTGTAAAAAACGGATGGCACTGTGATAGACTGCATCCAATTTTTGAGTAGGGTATTGGAGGCTATTTTGTAAATGACATCACCGAAGTCGAGGATTGGTAGGATGGTCAGTTTACAAGGTATGTTGGGCAGCAATGTGTGAAGGATGCTTTGTTGTGAAATAGGAAGCCGGTTCTAGATTTAACTTTGGATTGGAGATGTTTGATGTGAGTCTGAAGGAGAGTTTACAGTCTAACCAGACACCTAGGTATTTGTAGTTGTCCACAATATTCTAAGTCAGAGCCGTCCAGAGTGTGTGTTGGACAGGCGGGCAGGTGCAGGCAGCGATCGGTTGAAGAGCATGCATTCAGTTTTACTTGTATTTAAGAGCGCAATTGGAGGCCACGGAAGGAGAGTTTGTATGGCATTGAAGCTCGCCTGGAGGGTGTTAACACATGTCCAAGAAGGGCCAGAAGTATACAGATGTGGTCGTCTGCGTAGAGGTGGATCAGAGACTCACCAGCAGCAAGAGCGACATCATTGATGTATACAGAGAAGAGAGTCGTCCAAAGAATTGAACCCTGTGGCACCCCATAGAGACTGCCAGAGGCCCGGACAACAAACCCTCCGATTTGACACACTGAACTCTATCAGAGAAGTAGTTGGTGAACCAGGCGAGCGAATTGCATTTGAAACCAAGGCTTCGAGTCTGCCGATGAGGGATGTGGTGATTGACAGAGTCGAAAGCCTTAGGCCAGGTCAATGAATACGGCTGCACGAGTATTTGTTCTTATCGATGGCGGTTAAGATATCGTTTAGGACTTGAGCGTGGCTGAGGTGCACCCATGACCAGCTCTGAAACAGATTGCCATAGGGAGAAGGTATGGTGGGATTCGAAATGGTCGGTAATCTGTTTGTTGACTTGGCTTTCGAAGACCTTAGAAAGCAGGGTAAGGATAGATATAGGTCTGTAGCAGTTTGGTCAAGAGTGTCCCCCCCTTTGAAGAGGGGGATGACCGCAGCTGCCTTTCCAATCTTTGGAATGCTCAGATGACACGAAGAAAGTTGAACAGGCTAGTATAGGGGTGGCAAACAATTTCAGCAGATAATTTTAGAAAGAAAAGAGAGGGTCCAGATTATCTAGCCGGCTGATTTGTAGGGTCCAGATTTTGCAGCTCTTTCAGAACATCAGCTGACTGGATTTGGGAGAAGGAGAAATGGGGAAGGCTTGGGGAGGTAGCTGTGGGGGTGCAGTTGCTGTTGACGGGTAGCCAGGTGGAAAGCATGGCCAGCCGTAGAAAAATGCTTATTGAAATTCTCAATTATATGTGGTTTATTTCAGTGGTGACAGTGTTTCCTATCTTCATGCTATGTGCAGTGGCAGCTGGGGAGATGTTCTTATTCTCCATGGACTTACAGTGTCCCAGAACTTTTTTGAGTTTTGTTGTGTGCAGGAAGCAAATTTCTGCTTGAAAAGCTAGCTTGGCTTCTAAACTGCCTGTGTATATTGGTTTCTAGCTTCCCTGAAAAGTTTGATTCACGGGGCTGTTCGATGCTATGCAGAACGCCATAGGATGTTTTTTGTGTTGGTTAAGGACATTAGACAGTCAGGTCTGGAGAGAACCAAGGGCATCATATATATCAAATATTAAAATAATAATAAATATATATTAAAATTATATAATAATATATATATATATATATAATATAATACACTGCTCAAAAAATTAAAGGGAACACTTAAACAACACTGTAACTCCAAGTCAATCACACTCTGTGAAATCAAACTGTCACTTAGAGACACACTGATTGGACAATAATTTCACATGCTTGTGTGTGTGCAAATGGAATAGACAAAAGGGTGAAATTATAGGCAATTAGCAAGACACCCCCAAATAGGAGTGGTTCTGCAGGTGGTGACCACAGACAAACTTCTCAGTTGCTATGCTTCCTGGCTGATGTTTTGGTCACTTTTGAATGCTGCGGACTTTCACTCTAGTGTAGCATGAGACGGAGTCTACAACCACCACAAGTGGGTCTCAGTAGTGAGCTCATCCAGATGGCAAATCAATGCGAGCTGGTGGCAAGAAGGTTTGCTGTCTGTCAGCGTAGTGTCCAAGAGCCATGGAGGAGATCAAGCAAATCCATTGACAGTGTCAAACTTATCAATGTGGATAATGTAGCTAGTGTGACCATACTCTTAATGTTAAGCAAGTTAGCTAACTTTATCATGAGCAACGTTAGATAGCTCATCTACCTAGCTAAAATCTCCTTGGTTGAAMAATTTTTTTAACTAACACAATCACGTCAAATTTATGACTCATAACTGGGAGATTTCCCAGTTCCGACGAGTATTTGAAGACAGCATTAATATGCTTACTGAAGGCCACACCGTTAGTGATATTTCTTATCCAATCTTAAGCACGACCAGTACTGGTACCTCGAAAACTAAATAGGACACATCAAAGTAACAATATACTGTAATGATCGGCTAAAGGTAGATGTGTTGAAACAACATTCAATACTTATCTAGAATGCAAAGCATGCCTACTAGCTAACACATTTCCATTAGCTAAATAATTCCCCAAAAATGTAGGGGCTAATTAGTCACTACTACGTACGAAATTCAGAGGAACACTTGGCCACCAAAAATCAAATGTAACTTTAAAAACTATTTGATCTTTTAAAAGATTATCACAAGACCAGATCAAAACAAGTATTTAGCACCRTCAATGTGTCCAGCCAGATCCACCAGCTGAAGATGATTAAAGTCTAATCTAGGCAATCTAATCCACACTATGAAAGCATCTTATTTTTCAAGATTCCAGTCCAATTAACTACCACACGTTTTACTGGGTTCATGGGTGTCTTATGCATCTCAGTGTCCATTCAGCCATGAAAGAAAGCCGTCTTCTGCTTCGATCTCCTCCTCCACTCTCTCCGTRTTGCCCTCTTCTCCGTGGGTATAAAAAGGACAGTTCTTTACCAGCTTCACTTCATCTGGAACCTCCAGCCTCATCAATCCAAACTACTGAACCACARACGGCCTGTGAGTATCATAACGGGAGTTTACCAACTTAAGTATCTGGGTATAGCATGTATCCTGCTAAATGCTGTGTTACGGGAGATAACTCCAAGCAGTGATTTCAATAATCTAAAAACGGAAATGTCTTTGGAGGCCACTTAAACTCTTGCCAACTGTCAAAATGCCTCATGTGAAGGGTGTTATTCACCTTTTGAAAGGTGGTCCATTGAATGGCCCATTWTTGTACTATTTCAAAAGCTATTCATTTATACATTTTTGCCATGGAAATATTTGCTAAGGGAATTTAGAAAATGCAAGGTATATATTACATTTTCRGCTAAGCAGGGTTTATTTACTTATTCTTTATTTCAGAATCATGAGCAGGAATTACATGTCCAAGTATGATGAGATGCGTAAGGGAGACTACATATGGTCCAATAACAAGGAATACAAGGCAGTTTTCCAGGTAGGTTTGAAGCGTCTTTAAAGCTGCTATATAAATACATTTACAGATAGACGGACAATGTGTCATCTTGCAGTCAGCTGAACTAGGATAGTGTCTCCCAAACGGTTTGTGTGTTTGCACCTACCTAAAACCTTCCAAATTGTTRTGTGCATACCACAATCCTTTATCTCTCGTCTACACAGGAGGACGGTAACTTTGTCATCTATGGCTGGKGGCAGATGTGGTCCTCTGACACCGCCGGCCAGGTTGACGCCTACCGCCTGTGCATGCAGGACGACTGCAACTTTGTCATGTACAAGAGGGATAACAAGACGATGTGGCAAACCAAGAGCCAGGCTCAAGGCAAGGGTTCAAGATGTGCCGCATGTACCTGCGCAACGACGGCAACCTGGTCGTTGAGAAGGACGGTGAAGAAATGTGGAACTCTTCTTCCTCCAAGGGCCACAAGCAGTGAATGTCTTGACCGCAAGGCTTGTCCTAAGGGTCATCAAGGAAGATGACTCCTCTCACTCTGTACCATAAATCAAATCCCTGTGTTCCAATATCCACATTACATACCACTTAGAATGAAGTGATGTGCTGTGTATGAGTTGTAAGTGGTATGCTAGTGTGTATATCGGAACATAGCCTTAAGGTATCTGACTCACAGTGAAAATTATGCAATAAACATTTTAAATGCCCCAAAACTTTTCTTGTGATTCATATGTTTTTCAGTTCCTGATGCTTGTCCATATGATTTTTTGGGCCCGATGAGAAATGCATCCTTCTTTCCATGAAGTAATCACTGGTCTGATGAAGTTGGCAAAGAGGAAAGCCTTAGGTTGCTAAGTTGGTCACACTTTATTTTGATAGTTCCTATAGATTATCTAATTTGTTCCCTTGTAGCTTGCTGTTGGACAGTCAGTATTCCAAAACAGATTTGAAAAACAAAACTGATTTGAGCATTAAGGCCTGCAGTGTGAACACAGCTTTAGACTCCCCATGTCCAATCACTGTGGTTCAAACCATTTAAATTCATCAAGGAAAAGAAACAAGCTCTCTCTTGATGGTCCCACTTTCATGAAGTGAATTTCCAGCAAAGATTCAAATATGACAAGGAAGGAGCTTCCAAAAGAACTCAGAGTTAAGGTTGTAATAAAACAAGGCAGGCTCTCTTAACCTGACTGGCCTTCAGACCTGTCAATCACTTATCAAAATTCCAACCATCAGGGTGCTTGGACGCAAACCAGGGCTCCACCCCGCACACCCAAGAAGATGCAAATTGTGTAGGGATGGACTCTCACATGCTGGTTTTATATCTTGAAGTGTTGTGCATCCATCAAACATAACCACAATCATAAAAACATCTTCAAATGGAAACAGATGTGTGTGTGTGTGTGGTGTGGTGACTATCAGAGTACAGTGATGGCCTCAACATCATGTTCTAACCGGCAGCACTATAGTGGGCAGAACCAAACCAATCAGCATTAAGTATATAGTGGGTGAGGGCATATCCAGCCAACTGCTCAGACGAGCTCCAGCTAGCCGTTGTTTTTCATGGTCCTAGGTCTTGAGGATTATAGAGACCAACAGTTTTTTCATGGTCCTTTGTATGTCGGATTCTGAACCTGCTATAGTTGATATGTTGAGGTGCTCCAAAGAAGAGTCAAGAGACAACTGTAACCACCCGCCTCAGCCCACACCGCCACACAAAGCCGTCATGCACCTGAGGAAGGCCCTACACACACCTCTCTCATCTAAGAGACTACCAGGCCTTCTCCAGTTGGAAGCTGCAGAAGGAATACGAGGACCTGTGTCATCAAATCAAATCGATCAAATCAAATGTATTTATATAGCCCTTCTACACATCAGCTGATATATCAAAGTGCTGTACAGAAACCCAGCTAAAACCCCAACACAGAAAGCAATGCAGGTGTGAAGCATGGTGGCTAGGAAAAACTCCCTAGAAAGGCCAAAACCTAGGAAGAAACTAGAGAGGAACCAGGCTATGAGGGGTGGCCAGTCCTTCTCTGGCTGTGCCGGGTGGAGATTATAACAGAACATGGCCAAGATGTTCAAATGTTCATCAATGACCAGCATGGTCAAATAAATAATAATCACAATAGTTGTCGAGGGTGCAACAAGTCAGCACCTCAGGAGTAAATGTCAGTTGGCTTTTCATAGCCGACGAGTATGAACGAGGGCCAGCCAACGAGAGACGTACAGGTCGCAGTGGTGGGTAGTATATGGGGCTTTGGTGACAAAACGGATGACACTGTGATGAGACTGCATCCAATTTATTGAGTAGGGTATGGAGGCTTTTTGTAAATGACATCACCGAAGTCGAGGATTGGTAGGATGGTCAGTTTTACAAGGGTATGTTTGGCAGCATGAGTGAAGAATGCTTTGTTGTGAAATAGGAAGCCGGTTTTAGATTAAACTTTGAGTGGAGATGTTTGATGTGAGTCTGGAAGGAGAGTTTACAGTCTAACCAGACACCTAGGTATTTGTAGTTGTCACATATTCTAAGTCAGAGCCGTCCAGAGTGGTGATGTTGGACAGGCGGGCAGGTGCAGGCAGCGATCGGTTGAAGAGCATGCATTCAGTTTTACTTGTATTTAAGCGCAATTGGAGGCCACGGAAGGAGAGTTGTATGGCATTGAAGCTCGCCTGGAGGGTTGTTAACACAGTGTCCAAAGAAGGGCCAGAAGTATACAGAATGGTGTCGTCTGCGTAGAGGTGGTCAGAGACTCACCAGCAGCAAGAGCGACATCATTGATGTATACAGAGAAGAGAGTCGGTCCAAGAATGAACCCTGTGGCACCCCCATAGAGACTGCCAGAGGCCCGGACAACAAACCTCCGATTTGACACACTGAACTCTATCAGAGAAGTAGTTGGTGAACCAGGCGAGGCAATCATTTGAGAAACCAAGGCTGTCGAGTCTGCCGATGAGGATGTGGTGATTGACAGAGTCGAAAGCCTTGGCCAGGTCAATGAATACGGCTGCACAGTATTGTTTCTTATCGATGGGGTTAAGATATCGTTTAGGACCTTGAGCGTGGCTGAGGTGCACCCATGACCAGCTCTGAAACCAGATTGCATAGCGGAGAAGGTATGGTGGGATTCGAAATGGTCGGTAATCTGTTTGTTGACTTGGCTTTCGAAGACCTTAGAAAGGCAGGGTAGGATAGATATAGGTCTGTAGCAGTTTGGGTCAAGAGTGTCCCCCCTTTGAAGAGGGGGATGACCGCAGCTGCTTTCCAATCTTTGGAATCTCAGTGACACGAAAGAAAGGTTGAACAGGCTAGTAATAGGGGTGGCAACAATTTCAGCAGATAATTTTAGAAAGAAAGGGTCCAGATTATCTAGCCCGGCTGATTTGTAGGGGTCCAGATTTTGCCAGCTCTTTCAGAACATCAGCTGACTGGATTTGGGAGAAGGAGAAATGGGGAAGGCTTGGGCGAGTAGCTGTGGGGGGTGCAGTGTTGTTGACGGGTAGCCAGGTGGAAAGCATGGCCAGCCGTAGAAAAATGCTTATTGAAATTTCAATTATAGTGGATTTATCAGTGTGACAGTGTTTCCTATCTTCAGTGCAGTGGGCAGCTGGGAGGAGATGTTCTTATTCTCCATGGACTTTACAGTGTCCCAGAACTTTTTTGAGTTTGTGTTGCAGGAAGCAAATTTTGCTTGAAAAAGCTAGCCTTGGCTTTTCTAACTGCCTGTGTATATTGGTTTCTAGCTTCCCTGAAAAGTTGCATACACGGGGGCTGTTCGATGCTAATGCAGAACGCCATAGGATGTTTTTGTGTTGGTTAAGGACATCAGGTCTGGAGAGAACCAGGGTTTATATATATAAAATATTTAATAATAATAAATAATAATATATATTATAATAATAATATATATCACTGCTCAAAAATTAAAAGGGGAACACTTAAACAACACAATGTAACTCCCAAGTCAATACACTTCTGTGAAATCAAACTGTCTACTTAGGAC